>NC_056743.1:1771740686-1772018186 GCF_019279795.1 Protopterus annectens
AACAAATGTAACCACCCCTGAGGTTGTTGTATCTCAGGGTAGGTCATTATTCCCAAGGAAGAGGGATTTCTGAGACTATTTGTAACAAATTCAGTGAATCATGTTTCACCAAATTCTTTCGTCATGCTCTTTGAATCTTGCTTTTCCCAGCTTTTGGATTATGTCTGCAGGATAGCTATCACAATTTATTGTATCTCATAACACCTGAAACGTGACTTCCACTTTTTTCTTTAGCTCCTCTTTTTTCTTTAGCCCCAGACTATAAATAGAAGATGTTTTCAAAATCCCCAAATTCTAGTATGTGCGTAAACATTATAGTTGCTATTTCCCTGATTTCCAACCTGCATCAGAGAAATGAATTTTAGCATTTTTAGAGATGTAATTTGCACTTATAAGATATTTTCCATTGGTTCCTAAATTCTAGTCTAAACATAAAATGTTTCTTTTTTGCATCTTTGCATAATCTGGTCTGTATTCAAAAGATAGTTATTATCATTCCAGTTATCCATTCTTTGCCCAGAAGGAGCCCTCCCATTTCCTGAATTTTGTTTGCACTTGAAAAATCACTATTTTATACTTCCCCGAGTTCTAGGCTACTTATAAAAAGTGACTGTCACCATTTCTTAGGTTCTAGCATGTATCTATAAGGTGCTTCTTACCTTTCCTGGGCTTTACCTTGTAGAAAAAGTGCTGCACAGCTGTTCCTCTGTTCTAGAAGGAACAGGTAATTTATGCCCTTTTTTCTAAGTTCTAACCACTTTCTAGATGGTCGAATAACAGCCAACTAGTAAAAATATACAGCTCCTGCAGAAACCAGATAGAGGAACGTAGCTAGGATAGCCACTAACAGCTCACATAAAATCACACAGTAACTGGATAAAATAAACGGAAAATCCCAATACTGATGCCAAGCGTAAAACACAAGTCCAAAACGTAGTAAGCTCTGTTGTATGCTGATGCAATGTGTATCCAGGGAACTGAATGCACTGGTAAAGCGCAAGTGCACAATCCGATAGAAACTATCACAGTAGCTAAACCCTAAAGGGCTCCAAACTTCGATAAAAAGTAGCCGCTGAATAGAAATGCAAAATCCTTTATTAACTAGTTTCTATCGGATTGTGCACTTGCGCTTTACCAGTGCATTCAGTTCCCTGGATACACATTGCATCAGCATACAACAGAGCTTACTACGTTTTGGACTTGTGTTTTACGCTTGGCATCAGTATTGGGATTTTCCGTTTATTTTATCCAGTTACTGTGTGATTTTATGTGAGCTGTTAGTGGCTATCCTAGCTACGTTCCTCTATCTGGTTTCTGCAGGAGCTGTATATTTTTACTTTCTAGATGGTGATTCTTAAATTCTCCCAGTTTCTGGCCTATGTTCTCAGATGGGATTCTCTTCAGTTCTTGAAATCTGGTATGTACAAAGAGTTTTTTTTAAGTTGCACTTTGCATGCACAAGGTAACTGTCCAGTTTCTTAATGCTACACTTGTAAAGCAATTCCAGTTTCATGGAAACACACTTTGGTCAACAGATTCAGTGAATCATGTGTCACTTGACTATTGGAAGGAGCTATTTGCTACAGTCTAATAAAGCTCACTGCGACAGTTTAATAAGGGAGGTAGTATGTAGATTATACAGCTACAGAATAATTCACTCTCTAGTTAGTCTGAAAATTCACGCTCTCTTTTTAAAATAGCCCCCCTTGACACTAATAGAATGAGATGTGCATATGGAATGGGATCTGCTGTATTTCCATGCTTTGGACCCCAACGTTTTCAGTGTCTGAAAGGTAACTGTCACATATTCTTAAGTTGTAGGCTGTTCCAAGAAGATAATTCTTGCAATTACTCAATATCAACTCCTTACATGAAAGGGAAAATTCCTGTTTCCTTAGTACTGGTCTTAACATGTAAGGTTATTCTAATTTCCCCAAGTTCTGTCTACAAGATATCAAAAAATGGCATTCAGATGGGGATAAGGTGGTAGTCTTTGTCTTGTAATAGCTTTGGCTGCTCTTATTACACATGTCCCTGAGTATGGATAGCTGTTCTTATTACACATGTCCCTGAGTATGGATGGCTGCTCTTATTACACATGTCCCTGAGTATGGATGACTGTTCTTATTACACATGTCCCTGAGTATGGATGGCTGCTCTTATTAAACATGTCCCTGGGTATGGATGGCTGCTCTTATTACACACGTCCCTGAGTATGGATAGCTGCTCTTATTACACATATCCCTGAGTATGGATGGCTGCTCTTATTACACATGTCCCTGAGTATGGATGGCTGCTCTTATTACACATGTCCCTGAGTATGGATGGCTGCTCTTATTACACATGTCCCTGAGTATGGATAGCTGCTCTTATTACACATGTCCCTGAGTATGGATGGCTGCTCTTATTACACATGTCCCGGAGTATGGATAGCTGCTCTTATTACACATGTCCCTGATCGATGGCTGCTCTTATTACACATGTCCCTGATCGATGGCTGCTCTTATTACACATGTCCCTGAGTATGGATGACTGCTCTTATTACACATGTCCCTGAGTATGGATGGCTGCTCTTATTACACATGTCCCTGAGTATGAACAACTGCTCTTATTACACATGTCCCTGAGTATGGATGGCTGCTATTATTACACATGTCCCTGAGTATGGATGGCTGCTCTTATTACACATGTCCCTGAGTACGGATGGCTGCTATTATTACACATGTCCCTGAGTATGGATGGCTGCTCTTATTACACATGTCCATGAGTATGGATGGCTGCTCTTATTACACATGTCCCTGGGTATGGATGGCTGCTCTTATTACACATGTCCCTGAGTATGGATGGCTGCTCTTATTACACATGCCCCTGAGTATGGATGGCTGCTCTTATTACACGTCCCAGAGTATCGATGGCTGCTCTTATTACACATGTCCCTGAGTATGGATGGCTGCTCTTATTACACATGTCCCTGAGTATGGATGGCTGCTCTTATTACACATGTCCCTGAGTATGGATGGCTGCTCTTATTACACATGTCCCAGAGTATCGATGGCTGCTCTTATTACACATGTCCTTGAGTATGGATGGCTGCTCTTATTACACATGTCCTTAAGTATGGATGGCTGCTCTTATTACACATGTCCCTGAGTATGGATGGCTGCTCTTATTAGACACGTCCTTGAGTATGGATGGCTGCTCTTATTACACATGTCCCTGAGTATGGATGGCTGCTCTTATTACACATGTCCCTGAGTATGGATGGCTGCTGTTATTACACATGTCCCTGAGTATGGATGACTGCTCTTATTACACATGTCCCTAAGTATGGATAGCTGCTCTTATTATACATGTCCCTGAGTATGGATGGCTGCTCTTATTATACAAGTCCCTGAGTATGGATGGCTGCTCTTATTACACATGTCCCTGAGTATGGATGGCTGCTCTTATTACACCTGTCCCTGAGTATGGATGGCTGCTCTTATTACACATGTCCCTGAGTATGGATAGCTGCTCTTATTACACATGTCCCTGAGTATGGCTGGCTGCTCTTATTACACATGTCCCTGAGTATGGATGGCTGCTCTTATTACACATGTCCCTGAGTATGGATGGCTGCTCCTATTACACATGTCCCTGAGTATGGATGGCTGCTCTTATTACACATGTCCCTGAGTATGGATGGCTGCTCTTATTACACATGTCCCTGAGTATGGATAGCTGCTCTTATTACACATGCCCCTGGGTATGGATGGCTGCTCTTATTACACATGTCCCTGGGTATGGATGGCTGCTCTTATTACACATGTCCCTGAGTATGGATGGCTGTTGTTATTACACATGTCCTTGAGTATGGATGGCTGCTCTTATTACACATGTCCCTGAGTATGGATGGCTGCTCTTATTACACATGTCCTTGAGTATGGATGACTGCTCTTATTACACATGTCCCTGAGTATGGATGGCTGCACTTATTACACATGTCCCTGAGTATGGATGGCTGCTCGTATTACACATGTCCCTGAGTATGGATAGCTGCTCTTATTACACATGTCCCAGAGTATGGCTGGCTGCTCTTATTACACATGTCCCTGAGTATGGATGGCTGCTCTTATTACACATGTCCCTGAGTATGGATGGCTGCTCTTATTACACATGTCCCTGAGTATGGATGGCTGCTCTTATTACACATGTCCCTGAGTATGGATGGCTGCTCTTATTACACATGTCCCCGAGTATGCATGGCTGCTCTTATTACACATGCCCCTGAGTATGGATGGCTGCTCTTATTACACATGTCCCTGTGTATGGATAGCTGCTTTTATTACACATGTCCCTGAGTATGGATGGCTGCTCTTATTACACATGTCCCTGGGTATGGATGGCTGCTCTTATTACACATGTCCCTGAGTATGGATGGCTGTTGTTATTACACATGTCCTTGAGTATGGATGGCTGCTCTTATTACACATGTCCTTGAGTATGGATGGCTGCTCTTATTACACATGTCCCTGAGTATGGCTGGCTGCTCTTATTACACATGTCCCTGAGTATGGCTGGCTGCTCTTATTACACATGTCCCTGAGTATGGATGGCTGCTCTTATTACACATGTCCCTGAGTATGGATAGCTGCTCTTATTACACATGTCCCTGGGTATGGATGGCTGCTCTTATTACACATGTCCCTGGGTATGGATGACTGCTCTTATTACACATGTCCCTGAGTATGGATAGCTGCTCTTATTACACATGTCCCTGAGTATGGCTGGCTGCTCTTATTACACATGTCCCTGAGTATGGATGGCTGCTCTTATTGCACATGTCCCTGAGTATGGATAGCTGCTCTTATTACACATGTCCCTGAGTATGGCTGGCTGCTCTTATTACACATGTCCCTGAGTATGGATGGCTGCTCTTATTGCACATGTCCCTGAGTATGGATAGCTGCTCTTATTACACATGTCCCTGAGTATGGCTGGCCGCTCTTATTACACATGTCCCTGAGTATGGATGGCTGCTCTTATTACACATGTCCCTGAGTATGGATAGCTGCTCTTATTACACATGTCCCTGAGTATGGCTGGCTGCTCTTATTACACATGTCCCTGAGTATGGATGGCTGCTCTTATTACACATGTCCCTGAGTATGGATAGCTGCTCTTATTACACATGTCCCTGAGTATGGCTGGCTGGTCTTATTAAACATGTCACTGAGTATGGATGGCTGCTCTTATTACACATGTCCCTGAGTATGGCTGGCTGCTCTTATTACACATGTCCCTGAGTATGGATGGCTGCTCTTATTACACATGCCCCTGAGTATGGATGGCTGCTCTTATTACACATGTCCCTGAGTATGGATAGCTGCTCTTATTACACATGTCCCTGGGTATGGATGGCTGCTCTTATTACACATGTCCCTGGGTATGGATGGCTGCTCTTATTACACATGTCCCTGAGTATGGATGGCTGTTGTTATTACACATGTCCTTGAGTATGGATGGCTGCTCTTATTACACATGTCCCTGAGTATGGATGGCTGCTCTTATTACACATGTCCCAGAGTATCGATGGCTGCTCTTATTACACATGTCCTTGAGTATGGATGGCTGCTATTATTACACATGTCCTTGAGTATGGATGGCTGCTCTTATTACACATGTCCCTGAGTATGGATGGCTGCTCTTATTACACATGTCCTTGAGTATGAATGGCTGCTCTTATTACACATGTCCCTGAGTATGGATGGCTGCTCTTATTCCACATGTCCCTGAGTATGGATGGCTGCTGTTATTGCACATGTCCCTGAGTATGGATGACTGCTCTTATTACACATGTCCCTAAGTATGGATAGCTGCTCTTATTATACATGTCCCTGAGTATGGATGGCTGCACTTATTATACATGTCCCTGAGTATGGATGGCTGCTCTTATTACACATGTCCCTGAGTATGGATGGCTGCTCTTATTACACATGTCCCTGAGTATGGATAGCTGCTCTTATTACACATGTCCCTGAGTATGGCTGCCTGCTCTTATTACACATGTCCCTGAGTATGGATGGTTGCTCTTATTACACATGTCCCTGAGTATGGATGGCTGCTCTTATTACACATGTCCATGAGTATGGATGGCTGCTCTTATTACACATGCCCCTGAGTATGGATGGCTGCTCTTATTACACATGTCCCTGAGTATGGATAGCTGCTCTTATTACACATGTCCCTGGGTATGGATGGCTGCTCTTATTACACATGTCCCTGGGTATGGATGGCTGCTCTTATTACACATGTCCCTGAGTATGGATGGCTGCTCTTATTACACATATCCCTGAGTATGGATAGCTGCTCTTATTACACATGTCCCTGGGTATGGATGGCTGCTCTTATTACACATGTCCCTGGGTATGGATGGCTGCTCTTATTACACATGTCCCTGAGTATGGATGGCTGCTCTTATTACACATGTCCCTGAGTATGGATAGCTGCTCTTATTACACATGTCCCTGGGTATGGATGGCTGCTCTTATTACACATGTCCCTGGGTATGGATGGCTGCTCTTATTACACATGTCCCTGAGTATGGATAGCTGCTCTTATTACACATGTCCCTGAGTATGGCTGGCTGCTCTTATTACACATGTCCCTGAGTATGGATGGCTGCTCTTATTCCACATGTCCCTGAGTATGGATAGCTGCTCTTATTACACATGTCCCTGAGTATGGCTATCTGCTCTTATTACACATGTCCCTGAGTATGGATGTCTGCTCTTATTGCACATGTCCCTGAGTATGGATAGCTGCTCTTATTACACATGTCCCTGAGTATGGATGGCTGCTCTTATTACACATGTCCCTGAGTATGGATAGCTGCTCTTATTACACATGTCCCTGAGTATGGCTGGCTGCTCTTATTACACATGTCCCTGAGTATGGATGGCTGCTCTTATTACACACGTCCCTGAGTATGGATAGCTGCTCTTATTACACATGTCCCTGAGTATGGATGGCTGCTCTTATTACACATGTCCCTGAGTATGGATAGCTGCTCTTATTACACATGTCCCTGAGTATGGATGGCTGCTCTTATTACACATGTCCCTGAGTATGGAATTTCTTTGCTCTCGGTATTCCTACAAGGGTAAATTTGCATCAAGTTCTGAAACACTCCATCGCTACGGTGAAAATTTCTTCACATGGCCCTTGAAATATCCTACTTTGACAATCTTGCAAAGGCATGTGCTTTTGACCTCCTACATATTCTCATGCTAACATGGCAAAGAAAGTATAATTATGTGATAACTCACCATAATGATCTATATAATAATAATGGTATAATTGCTGCAGCATTCATATATCTGAAATGGAAATAAGCCATTAGTATGTTAGTCTTCGGTAATTAGTTTTAGGTGGAAATGTGGAAGAGTTCTTTTTGTTTGGTTGGTTGGTTAGTTGGTTGGTCAATTGAGAATATCTCTATGGGGTGTCATATGAACTAGCTACAGTTCAAAGATCATCACACAAATATTTCCAAGGCTTGTAGGTCAATCCCCTTACCCTATTATGCAATGCAAAAATCACCCTCCCATATCTTTTTTGCAATACACAAGAATGCACATGAAAAATGGTCACAGGTTACTTTTGGATATTCTGAAAAATGTAAACATGTAAGAAATTACCTCTTTTCTATTCAGAATAGTCTGGTTGGGGATTTGGCATAATGATTAAGGCATTTACTTTACACACCTCAAAAACACAAAGTACAGGGTTTGATTCTCACATTTGGGAAGCATGGCTAGGCTTAAAAAGGGCCCCTGTGGTCATTAGCCAAGTAATTACAAATGAAAAATTAAAAAAGGTGGGTTTAGCATAATGGGTACGGTCTTTACCTGATAAACACAGGGCACATGGTTTAATTCTGATCTCAGGTTATTAGCTAAGCTTAAAAAAATCACCCTTCACGGCAGACAGCCTGGTATTTATCTACTTGCATTCTAGTTATATTTCACACAGACTTGTGAGTTTCAGGAGTTTTTCCTCTTCACTTATAAACTCTATTCTTAGTCTTACAAGTCATCAATTTTTGAACTTCTTCTCACTTAACTCCTTTTTAAAGTTATCCTTCACTTTGATAAGTAAACTTTTTTATAGGTTCATAGGTTAAGTACTAGACTTGCTGCCCTTGCGGGCCATTTTAAGCCTAGACAATTTCCCTTTTTTGTTCTCAAATTAATATATTCAATTTAGTTAGAGATTGGCGTTACCCATCCCATGGTTGATAAATATATACTACCCATAATAAGAATAACTGGGATCATACCATAGATAATTGAGGGGACCCATACACAAAATAAAGCATTTAAGAGTTGTCTCTTTCAGTTAGTAATACAGGGGCAGTCCTGGGGTATAGTTTCTGTTTTCCATCCACAGATCCTAGTTAAACTTGAATATGGACAGGGATGAAATTTGTTTTATATAGATGGGGAGTCTGTTATAGAGCAGCAGTATCCTCTGCGAGATCTACTTGTCCCTCCAAACTGTCCTGTTGATGTTCCAGAAGAGGTTTAAATTCCTAGACGGGGTATTTCTAATACCATTTGACTTCCTGATGTGCAGTAAATCCAGTAGGAGGTTGGAGGGTGCCTTGTTCATAGGTTGGTACTAGGCTATCGGCCCTAGGGCCTATGCAAGCCTAGCCATAACAATTCCCTGGATATTTCTTCCTACAATATTTACTTTTCTGGACCCCTGTCTAGCAGGGCGACTGACATGATCCCCTGGGGTGAATTTCCTATCTCCTATCCAATCATCAAGGTTCCTTTTGAAGAGGGCCAATGAGGCTCTCTGCTTGACATGTATGGGCAGTCTATTCCAGAGTATGGGGAGTCTCTGGGTCAGGAAACTATCCCTCCAGCATGTTTTGTTCATTGTGATGACAAGGTTTAGATCCCTGGAGCGTGTGGCTTTGAGGGATTGGGATTTCTTTAAGTGGAGCATGTCCAACAGCTCAGGGTTTGACATGGCCTTGTATGTTAAGCAGAGATCGCCTCTGAGTAGACGATATGCCACAGTCTATAGCTGGAGTTTTTTTAGATGGTCAGCATATGGCATCTGCTTTAGGCCTGTGATTCTTTTAGTGAGGTATTTCTGTGGCCTTTCCAGCTGTTGCAGATGTCTTGTGAGGTACATACCAAATGGGGCATTATACTCTATAATGGGTCTAATGAGGGATGAGTACAGTGGGACAATGACCTCCTTTTTTCTGGATGAAAAGCCCTTAGTGATGAGGTGTGCCACATAGAAGGATTTCCTGACTGTTGTGGTGATGTGGTTATCGAAAGTGAGACCACTGTCCACCTGTGTCCCTAAGTCTCTCATCACACTTTCGATGTTTAGTGTCCTGCCACCTATGTAGTAATTCATGGGTACATGTTTTTTTCCAAAGGGGATAACTATACATTTCTTGGCATTAAGCTTGAGTCCATGGCTCTGGCAACAGGCATCTGTTTCTGTAAGGCCCTTTTGTAGAATATCCACATCATTTGGGAATTCAATAATGGCTCCCAGTTTGCAGTCATCTGCGAACTTTGTTAGCCAGAGTCCATTAGTGTTGGCCTGTACTTCAGAGAAGTAGATGCCAAACAAGAGTGGTCCCAAGACTGAACCCTGAGGTACTCCACTTGTCACTTGTCTGGAGCTGGATTAGAGTCGGCTACTTTTACAGTCTGGGTTCTGTCAGTAAGCCAGTTGGCAACCCATCGAGTGACATAGGGATTTATGCCCAGCTTAGTAAGTTTATCTATGATTCCAGAGTGGGGGATGGTGTCAAAGGCCTTGGTGAGGTCCAGATAGGCCGTGTGGACCGCCTTACCCTTGTCCACAGCTCTGGAGACTGATTCGAAGAAGTCAATCAGATTCAGGAGACAAAATCGGCCCTTCACAAACCCAAACTGGGTGGGGTCCAGTGTTTGAAGGTTGCCAATGTCTTTGTTTATAAGTTCCATGATAATGCATTCCATGCCCTTGCAGATCAGGCTTGTCAGACTGATGGGGCGGTAGTTCCCAGGATCCAAGGCAGATCCTCCCTTGTGGAGCGGGATAACTGTAGCTGTGCGCCACTTAGTGGGCACGAAGCCTGAGGTGAGGCTATGATTAAACATGACACTTAGGTGAGGTGCCAGTTCATTTTGTAGTTCATGTAGTACACAGCCTGGGATGCCATTTGGCCCCATGGATGCTGTGTTCTTAGCTTTGGAGAGTGCAGTTTTTACTTGTGTGGCCATGATTATCGGAATTTGGTAATCTTTTGGTATTGAGATGGGCCCTTTAGGGGGTGAGAGGGGGGTGAAGTTGGCACTAAATCGATCTGCCAGGATATTGGCAATATCCTTGGGATCAGTATATTTAATGCCATTCTGTTGTAGCTCAGAGCAGATCTGAGCATTGCCATTTAGATTCTTGACATAACTATAGAATGCCTTGTGGTTGTCTTTGGAATCTTTGGCAATTTTATTTTCGTAACTAGTTTTGAGGATTTTATGAGGGATCTCAGCTTCTTACTGAGGCTGGTGAGGGAGTTTTTTGCATCCTGGGATTTTCCTCTTTTCTGCAACAGTTTCTTCCTTCTGTTGTATAGTTTGTTTATAGCAGAGGACCACCAGATTGGCTTCCTTTTTTGGAGAAGAGCATCTTGGTTCTATTTGGGATAGCACAATTCATGCACAAGTGGATGTGCTCGTACAGTGCCTTAGTGTAGGATTCTGCAGTCGAACTTCCAGATCCCGTCTGCATAGGTGTTGTGAAGTTTGTCACTTCTGACTTCAGTAGCATGAAGTTGGCTTTGGAGAAGTTTTTTAAGGAGGTTTCCTTACTGGGGGGTGGGGGTGGGATGTGGATGTCAAGGGTGATTTGCTTATGGTCAGACCTGACCAATGAGGGGTGACCACTGGTGTGGAGCATCTATCTCCCATGTTGGTAATGACCAGGTCTAGGATATTGGAGCCCCTGGTGGGACAATGGATTAGTTGATCCAGGGCATTAGAATTTATGAATTCCAAGAACCGTTGGGAAAAGGAGTTGGTACCCGAGTAGTTTTCCCAATTAATGGCAGGGTAGTTGAAATCACCCAGTATTAGGGTGTTTGGTTGTATCTTAATATTTTCCAGTATGTTTAGAAAGGTGTAGTGAGAATCTTGGGGCATGGTGGGGGATCTGTAGCAAGCTACAATTTAGATTGCAGTCTTACCTAGTGTTAGTTGCACCTGGAGAATTTCAGATGCATTGTGTTGGGCAACTAGCCTGGAGGTTTGAATATCCTTGGTGAATATGGACACTCCTCCACCTTTAGTGTTTCGGTCTTGGTTTTGTGGCCAAAAAGTGTGGTAAGAATTGTAGCCTGGTATTGCAGGGGTGCTCTCTGTAGCCTTGAACCAGGTCTCAGTTACTGCACAGATATCAATGTTCTCCATTTTTAGGAGTGCCTTGAGAGAGTGCATTTTGAGGTTTAGACTTCTAGCATTGAGTAGCATTACCTTCAGATTTTGCATGCTTGTATCTGTTACGATGGTGGTTTTATCCTTTGAACCTTGCCTGAAAAAGGCACTATAGGGGTGGCAAGAGCCAGTAACCTGAATCCCAGGGGTGACAGGTGCAGACCATCTCTGGCAAAGCATCGTGGTTTGTCAATCATGTCATCCCAGGCAGACAAATACTGGATCCCCTTTGAATGACACCAGAAGCTTAGCCAATTGTTGAAGTCAATCATTTTGTCCTTATACTGTGGTATCATTCCGGGTGAAGGCAGGATGCTACTCAGGGCTAGGGTCATATCTGCCTGGGTCGCATGATCCAAGAGCTCTTCCATGTCTCTTTTTATGTAGTCCCGGGAGGTACGTCTCAAGTCATTCACTCCAGCATGGACAATGACAGAGTCGTATTTGTACTTGTTGTGGAGTGACTTGAGTGCATGCGTTATGTGGCGGATCCTGGCACCCGACAGGTAGCTGACTGTAATTTTCTCCGTGTTCAACCTGGTGAGTGGGACATCAGTGTGCCTGACTATAGAGTCACCTATGACTAAAGTTTTGGGTACATTGTCTTGCCTTAGGGGCTGTTGTTGGGTGGCACACTGGTGTTGTGAGCTATGTGTCACTTTGGTTGTGACTGTTGTTTGTTTGCGTTTTGGCTTTGGAGGTCCTTGTTGCTTGGGCAAGTTAATGTTACGGGCCTCCGCATATGTGGGTTTAGTGTTGCTATGTGTGGGTGTTGGTGTGTGTTTTGAAGGGCTATGAGTTGCTTGAGGTGTAATGCAGGTGTTAACCTTCTCCTCTTGACTGTCTAGCACAATCTTGGCCAGAGAGAGCTTTGCTTCCAGTTTGGCTATGTAAGTGCATCTCTCGCAGGATGTAGTGTTGGGTTGTAGGAGGAGAGGATTGTCTGTGTACATGAGGCAGCTGCTGCATTTCCCCAGTATGTCCAGATTCACCATGTGGACAGGAGAAATCACTGGAAGCTGACCCTTGGACATGCCTGTTTATGTGCTTTTTTGTAAAGTTTAAGAGCTGTTTTCCCTTACCTTTGCAAGGTACTTTGCAATTATAGGCTGTTTAGTGCCTATGATTAATTTCTCCTTATTGACAAGGAGAGTTGAGTACTTGTATCAGTTTCAGGCTTCCTAGTGCTTTCCAGCAGGTTGTAGAGCAAGTGCTAGTCAGAGAGATTCAGATTTTAGTGCTACTACTGAGAAACCAGCTAATTCTAAGGGAAAATTTGAAGAGCAGACTTTCTGGCACCTGGAATAGTTTAACTGTAGCCTCACAGTGCCGCACGATGTGAAAAATGTGCAAACACATATGTTTTTAAGACAGAACATTGAAAGGGATAGAAATCAGCCCAAAAAGGCTAATAAAATTACAATTTCAGAGCTGGAAACCACTCCTCTAGTATTAGATGGGCAGTACAATGCTCACCACTCCCACTGGTAAGCAGTAGGATTTCCCTCTACCACCTCAAGGTCTGGATAGCTCTGAGCACAGAAAATAAAGTCCTGAGACAAGCAAAGCCTGGGATATGGACTGGCTAGAAAAGGTGGGAAATGAGCAAACAATATAGTATTTTTTTTGTTGAAACAGGCTAAACAATGCAATAATACAGTAAATAAACACAGAAAAGGCTAGCACACTTGAGTGTGTAGTCCTAAACAGTAAATGCAATTAAAACTCTACAAAATTAGCAATTTAAAACTTTTTAAATGAAGCAAGGCAAATGCAGAACTGAAAAATGATTTAAGAGGCAGTAACACAGCAGAATAAGTAGCTAGTCTACATATACAGAGGTCTATATATACAGAAAAGCAGCTAAAACGCACAAACACTTCAGATGCAGTGCAACCTAGAGCACTTGAGTTGTAGCAATATTAAGGCAATTACAGTTATAATAAAAGCTTTAAAATATACTCTATAATTCCAAAACGTTTGAGAAGCACAGTCAGAACACAATGAGATTCAGGCAACATTTTTTTTTTTGAAAGGGAAAAAGGATAAACAGAAGCCCTTATCAAATGTTCTCTCTGTATTAGGTAGAATGAGCTAATGACACTAGACTGGGAGAAGTGTCCCAGATCAGATTTACAGTAGGGGCGGGCAACTGCAAAGCCACCAAGTATAACAGCAAGACACCAACACGGAGGGAGGGTGGGGACAATAGTAAAGCTATTATCCTACAGACAGTAAGCACTACAGAAAGCCACAAAATGAAAGTTTTTAAACAGATAAAGAAGCAATGAGACTCTACAGAATGTTTTAACTGCAAACAAATCAGTTACCCATGCAGATTAGTTAATAGCAATAAAATACTCTCAAAAACTATGCAGCAGGCAATAAAAAGTGCTATATATAAATTGCTAGAAACAATAATCAGTATAAATAATCGAAAAAAGCAGGATACTTATATATCTCAGCTAAGAGTTGTAGTCAACACCACTCCTCCACTCTGCTCAGTGTGTATAGACAGAAACCCTCTCAATGTTAGGGCTTAAATACCAGAAGATACAACCTTAGACAACTATTTTTTTTTTTTTACAAAAACACAAAAGAATCAGCCCCTACTAGCCAGCAGCCAATTAACACAATCTAGCCAAGGTAAATAAAGGCTTCAGCTAATTCAAGATGGCCTGTTCATGTGCTTTGAACAATCACTGTATAAACAAACAAGCCCAGAGCCAGCAATTCTGAACTAGGACAATACTAAAGCTATTAGCCTACAGACAGTAAGCACTACAGAAAGCCACAAAATAAAAGTTTTTAAACAGATAAAGGAGCAATGAGAGTCTACAGAATGCTTTTAACTGCAAACAAATCAGTTACATGTGCAGATTAGTTAATAGCAATAAAATACACTCAAAAACTATGCAGCAGGCAATAAAAAGTGCTATATATAAATTGCTAGAAACAATAATCAGTATAAAAAATCGAAGAAAAACAGGATACTTATATATCTCAGAGTTGTAGTCAACACCTCTCCTCCACTCTGCTCAATGTGTATAGACAGAAACCCTCTCAAAGTTAGGACTTAAATACCAGAAGATACAACCTTAGAAAACTATTTTTTTTTTTACAAAAACACAAAAGAACCAGCCCCAAATAGCCAGCAGCCAATTACCACAATCTAGCCAAGGTAAAGAAAGGCTTCAGCTAATTCAAGATGGCCTGTTCATGTGCTTTGAACAATCATTGTATAAACAAACAAGCCCAGAGCCAGCAATTCTGAACTTGGACAATACTAAAGCTATTAGCCTACAGACAGTAAGTACTACAGAAAGCCACAAAATGAAAGTTTTTAAACAGATAAAGGAGCAATGAGACTCTGAAGAATGCTTTTAACTGCAAACAAATCAGTTACCTGTGCAGATTAGTTAATAGCAATAAAATACACTCAAAAACTATGCAGCCGGCAATAAAAAGTTGTTGTGTCTTTCGGCTTTTCCCGGTTAGGGGTCGCCACAGCGGAACTCTGGTCTGCTAATGATTGGCAGTAGATTTTTATGTGCCGAGTTGCCAGCCCTGGCACACAACCTTCAACGAAGGTACGCTAATTCATGCATGTCTCCACACGGAAGACGCTTTAGCTGAGAATCGGACAGGACAACTTCTTACTGTGAGGCGACAATGCTATCGCAGCACCACCACCACCACAGTTAGCAGGCAATAAAATGTGCTATATATAAATTGCTGGAAACAATAATCAGTATAAATAATTGAAAAAAACAGGATACTTATATATCTCAGCTAAGAGTTGTAGTCAACACCTCTCCTCCACTCTGCTCAGTGTGTATAGACAGAAACCCTCTCACAGTTAGGGCTTAAATACCAGAAGATACAACCTTAGACAACTTTTTTTTTTTTTTTTTACAAAAACACAAAAGAACCAGACCCCAATAGTCAGCAGCCAATTAACACAATCTAGCCAAGGTAAAGAAAGGCTTCAGCTAATTCAAGATGGCCTGTTCATGTGTTTTGAACAATCACTGTATAAACAAACAAGCCCAGAGCCAGCAATTCTGAACTAGGACAATACTAAAGCTATTAGCCCACAGACAGTAAGCACTACAGAATGTATACCAGAAATAGGTCACCTTTTAGCAGTCTGTAGGATACTGAGTATAGTGACAGGGCTTTGAGTCAATCCATGTAGGACATGTTGTTTAGGCTTTGTATCCTTTTATTATTTCTATGGGCATTTCAGTTGTTGCATGCATCTGGCATTATATTCAATGATTGACATAATGAGGGCTGAGTAAAGGCAGCAATGACATCCCTAGATCTAGGTACAATCCCCTTTGTTTATAAGCTGTGCAATATAGAAGGCCTTTCTTACAAAAATGGACACATTCTAGAGGACTTTACTAGAGGTGTCTAACCTTCCTTACTAACAAAGACCCCTTATTTAGAAAGTGTAAGTGTGGGAATAAAGTCAATACAATAGTTACAAAAGTTAATACAAGTTAGGTATGCACTTGATTTTTGGAGGGAAGAGCAAAATACATGTAACTGTATGCAGTACCAGGTGTTTGCTCTGAGCATGTTTCAAGATAGCAAGAATCAATGAAAACTGTACATGTATGAAAACATTACTTTCTGTTCAATCTGGTGATTCCCATTTGGTACCAAGGTTGCCAAAATCAACACAGATTGCATCAATGTCAATGGCCGGCACTCTGAAAGTGCTGTGTGTCACTTTGATATTAGGACAGTAGCCTTCAGCATAAGTGACTTTGCTGTCAACTTTGTCACTGGTATCACTAGGTCCAGGATTGACTCTACCAGTACCACTGGGTCTATCTGTACCAGTGAGGGGGACTGACACTTTGGTGAAAGGCTTAACACTGTGTCTGCATTGAAGCTGTATGGATTGGCTTTACAGTTGTCAGTGCCAGCACCATTCTCCACAAGTACACAGTCAAAGCTGACCATGGCTCTAGTGTTCCAGGCATCACTGCAATTCGATTCCATGTTATCTGCAGCCATCTGGGTATTGACATCAGTCCAGCAAGCATACCAACCTCTTTGAGATCCTGTGACTGTCACCCTTTTCATACAGCACAACAGACATCAGTCCTCAAGCATGTTTTTAAATTTTGAGGCATACAACTACCAAAGACAGCAAGGATGTCTACATGCAATAGAAACACATCAACTCCTCTGCAGATCTTCCAGCTTCCTTTGTCCCCAAGTACACAGTCAATTCTGCCAGTGGCTCTAATGTTTCAGACATCACTGCAATTGATTTCTGTGTTGTCTGCTGCCTTCTACATACTGATGTAAGTCCAGCAAGCAGGCTCTCCTTCATCCCTCCTCAATGTCCACAAGTTTAAGGATGTCTTTCTGATGATGTGGGAGGGCTGGACAATAGAAAATATTTCTCCTTCAAAGAAAACAAAGCAAAAGCTTTTTCAGTCTATCATGCAGTCTTCTTGAGTGGTCCCTCCATCGGTGCTAAAGCTGATCGCCAATGCAACAAAGGAAAGGCCAGACATTGTGGCTGTTGTTCCAATGAAACCAACCATGGATTCTCTAGCCCTTCAGGATTGGAGCTTCTGGATTGAGACTCATAAGCATATTGAAGCAGCACCAATTAAAAAGTCTACACCTCATTGACGTCTAGTGATAAAACCTCCCACATCATCAGTAAGACTTCCTTAAACCATGGGCAACCTTGGAAAGTATGTTTATGCATCCTCAGCATTCTTTCTAGAGGCTATGCACTACTCAGCCTATATAATTGACTTCCAGTGACATCTGGACATCTAAATGTAAATGCAACAATCAATGAAGCAATTGACTAATGGACTTCTCAGCAAAAGTTGCTGTCCCAGCTGGCAACTATTATGTCAATATCAAACCTCATGATGAGAGTAATATACAGTACCACTAAAGGTTCGTCCCAGATGCAGGGTCTGATACTACTATGTGCTTGCATTGCTGAATCAGACTTACAGATTTCACCACAAACCCCAAAGTAATATGTATGAATCCATTTTTGCTAGGACAACTGTTTGTTTTTCCCTGAAGTCAAAGTTCACTTGGATAATATGGAAACAGAAAGCTAAAGCCTCACTGCTGTTGGAGTACAGTTTTAACATCTTTAATGCTCCTTTTGACCTTTTCTAGACTACAGAGGGAATTCAAATCAAATATTTGTTGGCCTGCAGAATACCAGAAAAAAAATAGCAGTCAGAAAGAAACCAACATTTCCAGGGCAACTTCCATAAAAGCGTTGCCCCAGGGGAGAGGTTCATAAGAACAACAGCATGGCTGTGGTCTACCTTTCGGTGCTCAGCAGCAACATCACTCAGTTCTTGCCTGAGTGTCTCACTCTGGAAGCAACTGGGAGCTATCTGTCCCTCTACCTTCATGCAGAGATTGGTGGCTTAGGATAGTAATAGCCATAGGGTACGTATCTTCCAAGTGTACTTTATTACGAGGAATGTACGTCATTTAGGGTCTTAAAAGTTCATATTCCATGAAGTTCCACATTGAAAGGGTCTGACATACATTCTGTGTTAGGAATTTTTTTAACTGATATCCATGTTAAATAGAAATGAATCATAATTCCTACAAAGATCTTTTTTTATTTTAACCACCTTATGACCTTCCCGGTTGAAGTTGCTAGTAAGCCATTAGTAAGTGTTCCACATTTTGTCTGGTTGTTCCACATTATGAGGGCATATGTTCCTCATTTTTGGAATGGAAGGTTGAGGGTTATGATAGGGTATATAATCCCCTTTCATACACCCACTCCCCCAGTAGTTACCCTTGTTCAACATCTCTCACCCTCAAAAAGCTACTGATAGAACAAAATCCTTCCAACAAAAAGAGCCAATTAAGAGGTGCCACTAAACCAGAAGGCATTATGCTGTTATTACAGATTATTTTTAGTCAAAAGGTCATTGGCCTGTTCTTGTCTTCATTCTCAATGAAGCCATTAACATGGTTATTGCACAATCCATTCTTCCAACTTTTTTCAAAAGGAGATTGAATGTGCTGTTTGGATCTCCAAGATGGCGGCCTTCACATGATGATCAGGAAGGAGTCCAGGAATACTTCATTTGTGTAGGAGCCAGTCTTTATCAGTTCAGAACTCTTCCATTTGGTCTCAGTGGAGCCCTAAGACTGTTCACCAAGTGCATTTCTATTACAGCAGCACGTCAGAGGCTACAAAGGGCCAAAATATTCACTTACTTGGATGACTGGTTACTAGATGTATTTTCCTTAACTAACTTAATCTCAGTTCAGGATTCTCTCACTGGCCTGCTGCAGCCTTTAGGGATGACAGTGAACTTGTGAAGATTTTGATGGAACCCCTCTAACTGCTCACATTTATAGGCTGCAGTCTGGATATGGTGAGTTACAAAGCCTGCCTTCCCCTGGACAAAATTAATCATCTCCATATGGTTTACTAACTCATAGATCAACAAAGTTTACTGCATATATTTGTCACAGATCATTGTGTTTGATGGCAGCAACAAACCACACAGTGCCATTTTCCAATTCAGTCTTCTCAGCTATCAGACCAAACATCTTAATAGGTCAGAACTTCCAGAGTCTGCATGTCATGTGTACAGCGGTGGATGCATCTGTCCAAACTGTTATGAGTTAATCCATTCCAGATTCTCATGCCATTAGTGGCAGTCACCATAGATGTTGGTGTCCTAGGTTGGGTTGAGATTACAAAGAGCAGACCTTCCAAGGTATCTTTAAGGAAACAGAGGCCAGTCTTCACAAAAGTGAAGATGTGGGCAGTCATTTTTACTATACAAGCATTTCAGGACTGCCTGCCACAAGGTTTGGTAACCATCCACTCCAAGATATAGCAGCAGCATGGTACATCCACAAACAAGAAAGCAAGAGGGTAGCTCACTCCTATCCCTTTTGTCAAAGGTTTGTAAAATGATTATGTTATACAAACCCATTCTGGTAGCCAGTCATACTCTGGGAGAAGCCAGGTCTCTTAGTAACAGGCTTAGGCATTTTCTGTTGAGCAATTGTCCCTCGACCCCTCAGTAGCATGAAAACTTTTCTTTTGCAGGGGAAAAGTTTAAGCCCTATTAACTTCCCCAACCAGCACTAAGTGTAGCAGTTTCTATTCTTTCATCCATCCAGTGGGAGAATGCTCCAGAGATTCTGCCATCCAGAAATGACCTTCTGAACTCCACGACATTTTTCTGCCATTTCTTCTAAGGGTGAGGTTAATTTACTATGCTTCTATGATCCTATAAGACATTGTGCAATTCCTGGGGTTGGGAAATATGCCTTTTTCATAATATTCTGCAATCTGGGAGTTAGTATGCAAAGCCATTCTGAAAGCCTTATTTTGGCCTCGATAAGTATGGCTCCCACTTCTCATGCCTCATCTGCTTACAAAACTATCACCATCCATTCAGAACTCTCCTAGTCCTTCCCTCAGGCACACACTACCTACTTCCTATGCTTAACCACTTAGTTTCTCCACTTCCATTGATGCCAGTAACCTATCATTCTGTCTAGTGCAGTTCATATTATTACATCTTGCAAGAGTTGAAATGTGGGAAAAACTTACAGTAATAAGTGGGCTCACTTTTCCATATGGGGTTCAGCAAATTCCATTACTCTTTCTTGGCTCCAATACTTTCAGTCTTTTTATTCTTGGAGCATCATATAAGCCTCAACCCTGATCTTAGTTACTCCTCCGTGTAAGTCCAATTAGTGTCTAGCTTTCATATGGGAGCAAATTCCAAGTCTTTAACCTCTTTGAAAGTTTGTAATGCCTTCTTGAAAGGTCCATTCCTCTTAAGACCACCTAAGAAGGATCCCATTCCTGTATGGCATCTTTCCTTTGAGCTGCAGAAAATGAAATTAAATAAGCATGGGCAGGCTCTTTGGGGAAAACACAGTGAAATGAACTGGATATAGACTCCTAGCTGGCTCCATAGCTGGGCTTACAGCCTGCAGTTTCTTATACTGAACTTCAGATGTCTCACTGAACAGTTTACTCATATAGTTTTAAACAATGATAATAAACAGTGCATATACACTTGTTTTCTGTGAGCAGATTCAGTGATACCAAGGTTTTAACCCAAACACATTTCAACATGCGTAGTCACTGAGTCATCGGTGGGGGTATAAACTGTTAACTGTAAATTTTTTTAGGCTTCATTGATAGTCAGAGAATTAACTTGGAAATAGAACAGATGTCTCTTTTAATTATACTAAAACATCAACAGAATACAAATACCTTGGTGTTCTATATTTGCTAGTTGACTTCCTCCTATTCCATTATTTATTATTTATTTATTTATTTATGTATTTATTTGACATTTGTTTACTGGGGTGGTCTGACTGGGTCTAAAAAACCCGTTTTCAGCAGATGTCCAGGGAGAAAAGCTCCACATACAGTACAATACAAATACAGTATAATCCAATACAATACAAATTACATTAGAAATTCTATACAAAAAATAAGTTGAAAGAACAAACTGCTACAAGATGTTGAAATATATTACTACACATCTAGACAATATACAGTTAAAACACTACAGATAATAATAGTCACTCTCACCATGCATGATGTAGACATTGTCCAAAAAAGTAGTACGTAGGTAGTGCATTGTGTGACATTGACTGTAATAGTACAAGCAAAATAGAATGGGGCAGCCATGGTGGTGGGGCAGCCATGGTGGTGCAGCGGTTAGCGTTGCCACCTCACAGCAAGAGGTTCTCCGGTTCGATCTGCAGCTGGGGTGCCTTCTGTGCGGAGTCTGCATGTCCTCCCTGTGGTCGCGTGCATTTCCTCCGGGTGCTCCGGTTTCCTCCCACATCCCAAAGACATGCTGTACGTGGATTGGACACTCTAAATTGGCCCTAGGTGTGAGTGTGTGCATGTGTGTGCCTTCTGTGGAAGGTTGGGCGCCGGGCTGGCAACTCGATACCGTAAAACTCCACTCCCAATCATGAGCGGACAGGTGTTCCGCTGTGGCGACCCCTAACCGGGAAAAGCCGAAAGAAGAAGAAGAAGAAGTTTCAGTTAGGAAAATAGCAGCCAGAAAGTTAGTGATGCAGATAGATAGTGAGAGAGAGAGTTAAGAAGAATAGAAGCAATAAAGGCTGAGCAGTAGCTTAAGGATATGTTATAGAAGCAAAGGAATTAGAAGAGCCATAGGATCTTGCAGTCTGTGAGGGATTGAAATGTGACAGAAAGAGGAAGACTTGAGCATTAGGCAGGCTTTATGCAGGAGCAGAGCCATGTATTTTTGAGATTATTTTTTTTTAAAGAGGCTTTGAAATGGGTTAGTGCAGGCATAGACCTGGTAGTTAGAGGTAGTGAACTCCAAAGTATAGAGACAGAGTATGACTACAGAGAGTGACCAGGTTTTCTTGTGGGTTTTAATATAGCTAAGAGATTTTTGTCTTCTCATCGTAGGGATCGATTTGATGTGTAATGTGTGACTAGATTGGCTAGTGCAGGGCAGGCAGAAGGCTTGAAAATAAGGTTGTGTAAGGTGGATAGCTGAATAAAGGCAAGTTGGTTGGGGAGTTCAAGCCAGTTTAATTCTAGGAGTGGTTTACAGTGGTGTGTGTGATGTTTAGAGTTTGTGGCAGACTTTCCAACTTTGTTGTAGCATTGTTCCAACTTGCTTAGGGTAGAATTTTGTACTTTAGTTAAGATAGGGGCACCATAAAGAAGGGAGGGAAGTAAAAATGTTTGTGCAAGGGTAGTTTTGGTTGCTGGAGTAAAGAAATGTTTGTTTCTATATGAGTCCCAGTTTTTGATGAGTTTTCTTTATATTTTGCTGTATATGGGGGTCAAATGAAAGTTTATTGTCAATTATAACACCTAGAAGTTTGGTTTATTGCACTATTTCAATGGCAGTGTTGTCAGATGCAAGGATGTTGAAATGATCAGTGACAGGGGAGGTATTTTTGGGATAAAAGAGTACTAGTTCTGTCTTCTTTGGATTAAGAAAGAGTTGGGCATTTTTTAGCCAGGATTTGACTGCAGTAAAGGACTGCTGAGTTTTTGAAAGTAGTTCTGGGTGTGATTTAGCAATGCAGATTATGGTGGACTCATCAGCGTACTGAATGAGGGTCCCAGGGTGAGAGGCAGTGTAAAGGTTGTTTGTGAAAATGTTGAAGAGTAGGGGTCCTAGGATGGAGCCTTGGAGGACTCCAGTAGGGCTGTGGAGGAAGGGTGAGAGTTCACTGGACCATTTCACTGCTTGTTTACGATCCTTGAGGTAGCTCTGAAACCATTTTACTGTGTTATGTGAGAAGCCTAGGTTAGACAGTGTGTTCAAAAATAAGGGGTGAGACACTGTGTCAAAGGCCTTGGAGAGATCAAGGAATTCTGAGGCTGTATAGCATCCTGCATCTCTGGCCTTGTTCATGGTGTCTGTAAAAGATAATAGGGCTGTAGCTGTGCTGTGTCTTGGTCAGAAGCCATGTTGGGTTTTGGTTGAAAGGTTGCTTTGCAATAGATATTGCATTACCTGCTGATGGATACCTCTCGAGAATTTTGGATATGGGTGACAAGATGGATATAGGACAGAAATTGGATGGATCAAAAGAGTTGCCTCCTTTGTGGATGGGGGTGATGTGAGATTGTTTTGATATGGTAGGTACTTCTGATTCAGATAAATACCTATTTATAAGGATACTTATTGGGTAGGGGGCTGAGTTAGCAGCCAGTTTGAGGTAGTATGGGGGAGATTATCAACTGAGGTAGAGCAGGGTTTTAGTTTTTGTAGCAGTTTCTTAATGGTGTCAATGGGTATGAGCTGAAATGAGAATGGGGTTTGTATGACATTTTGGTGAGTAGGGGGTTAGTTATGACAGGGTTAGAAGTAGTTGATGGCCTGGGGTTGGTGTCTGAATAGGTTGAATGGTGGGGGGTCCAGCATTAGGGGTGTTAGTTAATAAGTCTGAAATTGATTTTATGAAGTACTTGTTAAAGTTTTCGGCTATTTGTGATGGAGGGGTATCTGGTGATAGGGTGTGCTCTCCATTTCTTCCAGGATTAAGAAGAGAAGATATGGAGTGCCAACATTTACTGGGGTTGATTATATACTGGAATTGAAGCTGGGAATAATATGACTTCTTATCTCTGTTGGTTAGTTTTGTCACTTTGTTACGTCGTGTTTTGAAATTAATATGATTTTATTCATGTTTGTTTTGTTTCCAGGTTGACCAGGTAGGTCCCTTTGCTTCATCTGGTGTTTACATTCCTTAGAGAGTCATGGTGTTGAGTTCTTTTTGATTCTTTTCATACGAATGGGAGCTGTGAAGGAAGGCGTTATTAAAGTATAGTACAGCATCATTAAGGGGTAGTTGTTTAAGGGGTGTCCAGTCTATTTCATGTAGGAGATTGTTGAATTTATGCTGACAAAAATTAGTTCAGTTCCTAACCGATTTTATAGTGTGTACTCTTAGTTGTTGGGAGTTTGTTCTAAGGGAATAAGCTGGTAGATGATCACTCGGGGAGTTAGACAGTGTACCAGAAGAGGGGTAATTGGCAGGGTGGGATACTAGAATCCAGTCTAAGGTGGATTGGCAGGTAAGATCTTTCTTGTGTCTTGTTGGAGCAATGTTAAGCTTAGAAAAACCATACAGATTTATATTATTTGTGTGGGAGTCGGAAGCTATGTTTTGCCAATCTATATTTACTTCTCCTAAGATTATTGTTTCAGGGTTTATTGTTTGGGATGTCCATTATAAAATATTTTCCAACACTGGTATATTGTTACCTGGTGGGATATATATTACTATTATGCAAATTCTTTTTGATATATTGAGGTTCAAAAAGGAGATTAGTACCTTAGCATTGGAAAAGGTGGGTATATTACTGGTGTAGAGTGTGATGTTTTGTGTAGAGGGATATAGAAGTGCTATCCCCCCCTTTTTTAGATCTATCTCTTCTGGTTATTAAAAAGTTTGGAGGTATTATTTCTGAGTCTTTTACACCGGGGTGTAGCCATGTTTCTGTAAGGGCTAGTATCTTACTGAATAATTTGTACCAGAGTTTCTACAGAGTGACTTAAGAAAGCCGATATTAGGTGGAAGCCTTGCTTCCAAAGTTGAGCTGAAATCTGTTGAAAAATATTTTGTGAAGACAGAGCAATCCTTCCGTTCTATATATCTTTTTAGCATAACTTTTTAAAAGCATAATTCATGCAGAAAACATCAGATATCTTTTCATATGCATCAAAGTCTTCTAGCCAAATGCATCTCATTAACGGTGCCCATTACAATAGATGCTGTAACTTGATCAATATGAGATCATGTGAATGACTGCTCATGAAGAAATTGTCTTGAACCTCTCTTCTACAAAGAAAGACAGTGTGATCTACACCTTCCAGATGTGAGATGGATAGTACTTTCAGAATGGAAGTGAGCATTTAATCCCTTTGTTTATAACATACATGAATCTGTATGAAATCAAGCATCCTGAATAAATAAATAATTGAAAAATGGCAGAGAATCTCTCTCTCTCTCTCTCTCTATATATATATATATATATATATATATGTATGGGTATACTGAATGAAGCAACCAAATGTCAATCTTTAAACCATCGACTGCAGAACATAAAAAATCCAAACTTTAACATGCTACCAGCACGCTTCAAGCAATAACCTCATCACATGCAAAAATCAAACTAAAAAAAAAAAAAACGTTTTTTGCAAGGGGACAAGCCCTGATGCACCATCCATGTGAAGGCTGCATCCCTCGACAACCCCTGCTAATTATGTATACTAACTCCCAGATTGCACAAATTTAGGAAAAAGGCATATTTCCCAACCCCAGGAATTGTACAATGTATGACAGGATCATAGGAGCATAGTAAGTTACTAGGCTAATGGCCCTATGGCCCTTACAAGCCTAGCCAAGTTCTACTGTTATTTCCATGATCAGCACCTATTACCCCTGTCCAGGAGGGGTACACATGGAACCCTGGGGTGAATTTACGGTTACCCATCCCATCGCCCAGATTGCATTTGAAGAGGGCCAATGAGGTGCTCACACTCTTACATTTCATAATGTTCTCAAAACTCTGAGCAGGTTTCCCATTATTTCATGGTGTAGCGCTCAGTAATTTTTCCCTTTATTTAAAACAGTATTCTGTATTTCTGCAGTGATGCAGCGGTAGTGTTGTTGCCTCACAGCAAGAGGTTCTCCTGTTTGATTCTCGGCTTGGGTTGGGAGTGCCTTCTGTGTGGAGTCTGCATGTCCTCCCCGCAGTCAAGTGGGAGTTCGAAAGACATGCGTTGAATGGGTGTGCATTCATTGAAGGCTGGGCGTCAGGCTGGCAAATCGACACCATAAAAAACAACTGCCAATCATTAGTGGACCGGAGTTCCGCTGTGGCAACCCCTAACCAGGAAAAGTCAAAAGAAAAACAACAACATTTAAAACAGTATTCTATTCATACAGCATTTGCTATAAACAAGATGAAAACACAATGGTCCTGATCAAGCAATGTTCAAGTAATAGTATATGTTTATAGCATAAAAAGCAGAGATGTAATTTCTTAACTAGACATGCAATATACAGCTGCAGTATGATGTCTCAGAGAACACAAACACATTGCTGGCCTAGCTTACTTAGAAGCAATGCAATTCTGTTTTCCATCCACTAAACGGAGATCTTTTTAATTCATTTTTAACTTATGAATTAAACTTTAATCTGCTCAAGAAGGTGGGTAAAGGAAACTGAGCCAGAGCTGTATCACACAACCATATGATTATTATTATTCTTATGATTATTATTCAGATAACAACTGAGAAATGAAAATGAACGCACCTACCAGCTTGAGTGTTACCACTCCCTCTATGCATTTATATACATATATACACTATTAATGTCACTAAATCATTAGTACCTATTTTGAATTATTTTCATTACTAATGTCCTACACACGTCTTCTGCGTGGAGGCATGCGTGAATGGGCATACCTTCGTTGAAGGTTGTGCGTTAGGGCTGGCAACTCAGCACGTAAAAATCAACTGCCAATCATTAGCGGACCGGAGTTCCGCTGTGGCGACCCCTAACCGGGAAAAGCCGAAAGACACAACAACTAATGTCCTACACATATAGCATAGCAAAATCAGAATTATAAAAGATATAACCAAGAGCATTTCAAAAAATCTTTTCCAGTCTGGGGGTAGATTTGCTAGTCATGCCCACAATGAGACATCTGATTCTTTGACGTGAAAAATCCGCACTCAAAAAATTTTATTTCATTACCTGAAATGATTGCGCAACATTTTGTGGTTTATGCATTCTCCCTCTTTTCACTGATAATAAATACATACATCTCTAATTTAACAGTGCTAACCTCAGAAATTAACCTTATATTAACAAGACCAGGATTTGACTTCTCTAAATCCTACTGCATATAACAGCCATTTGCATTTACCCTACACACACACACACACACACACACACACACACACACACACACACGCACACACATGCACACACATACGCACACACACACACACACACACACACACACACACACACACACACACACACACACACACACACACACACACACACACACACACACACACACATGCACGCACACATGCACACACGCACGTACATGCACACAGACACACAACACAGATGCACACATGCACACACGCACACACGCACACACAAACTCATCTACTACTTAAATTGTCTCTCTCTTTGTCCTGACATGCATTAAAATCAAGTCTTTTGTATCTGTTGTTTCCCTAAGTGAAATACCGTTAGTATTCTTTTATTTCCCATATTTCATCATCATTGATCATTAATGAACTCACACCCTTGAAGCCTTTTTTTATATACTGAATTTTATTAAGGAGCATTTACTACTTGTTTCCTCAGGTAGTGACATGACTCATTTTAACAAACACGTCACAATAAACAGGTCACGCCACTTTTCAAGCTGATGCCTGAATGGTGTCAACTATGATGCTATATTGTAAAGTCTGTTTGATCATATACCGTAGTGTGCATATTGTGAAAACCATATACACATATTTTGCATATTGTAAAAACTGTCTGGTAAATGTAAACATATTATACTGAGCAGCAAACTAACTGTCTTTCCTTTTGAGAGAATTATAACACAATTGTATTATGCTCTAATAATAATACATGTTGGTTAACAAGCTAGGCCCACTGAACACACAATCTCGTGTTTAGGGATAACCCAGGAACAATCCCTGGTTAAGTAATTTGCACAAGGTCACACAGTAGGCAAGTGAGGACTGCGGGAATCAAACCTATGACAGGAAATACAGCTCACAGCCTTAACCCATTGTACCAACTGCCAGATTCATTGCTGACACCACTAAATTCTTTTAATAAATGAAATAGGTCCCTCAGTCAATATCAATATAAAATAAAACTACATTACTAAAATTGTTTTGCACTTCCTAAGTAACCATTCCTCAGGACGCACAGACATAAAAATGTCATCCATGCTATTTAATCCTGTCTGATGCATCTCATTTAATTCTGTAAGTAGTCTCACTACCTTTTGTCTCATGTACTTTCCAAGGTATATTTATTTCTTCTAACTTAATTTTCTTTCTCCTGTAAGTTGATCAACTTTTTCCCTTATTCTTAATTAGTCTTAATCAATCAGTTAATTAATTATACAGTTAATTAATTAATTAATTAATTAATTAATTAATTAATTAATTAATTAGTCTTGTTTATTTCTATTTCAGAATTATTGCTAAAATATCACTGAACTCATGCAGGAAAAAAAATCTAATCACAAAATCTGCCTTTAGGATGTAAATCCTATCATCTTCCTCAATTTCAGGAATTTTTTTTTTTTGTGAAAAGCCACAGATGGGCACCTGACTGTAAGAATGTGACTAAAATTATAATGCACTGGTTACCATTGTTTTGAAACAACATGGGTGTAATCTAGTGCACTGAGCATACCATCTTGTAAAAAGCATGCATGGTACTGGATCAGTACTGAGGTGATAATGGGAAATAGCTGTACTGATTCTGTGCCAAGACTATATTAAGAAACCGTATCCCCGAGGCAGAAGCTTGTGAGGTACCCAATGTATTCACCTCAGTCCCTCTCAACGGGCCATAAAAACTCTTCAAAGCCCATTCTATATTCCTGCCCACTACAAACTTATCCATGATTTCTTGATCAGCAAAGTTTAGGTGGTTTAGCCTTTACCTGTATCTGCAGTGGTCAGTGAGCACCACTGAGTTCACTTGATTTTGACAAAGCAGAGGTAAGCACATTGGAACATGAAATAACTCATCTAGCAGCAAAAGTAAGAATATTTGCTAGATAATGCCCACCTTTTTATATCCCTTATGTGCATGGTGCAAATGCACATAAATAGGAGACTATGAATCGTACAAAGGTGGTAAGACCTCTCAATCTGCATAAACTGCTTATATTTTCACATATTCCTAATTTACATCAGTTCTTCTTAAACTGGTTAGAACTGTTACACTTAAGAGTAGCAATTGTCTCTGAACTGCACCTAGATGCAGCCCACACAAAATCCCACTATTATTAAATAGTATTGTTATGCGGCCTGTGATTTTTACATCTTTGATGATAACATCAGTAGTGGAGATTGCATAACTGTGACAAAGAAGACAATCCAGGAAAAGACTACAATTGTTTCAGTGTATAGACCACCAAAGTCATGTGCTGATGACCTAGAGGAATTCATATGTTTCTTGCATGAAATACAGGAGGGAAAATCATAATACCTAGTAACTTAAATTTACCAGATATAGACTGGAATAATATAAGTAAGGAAATTATTAACAACATATGCTCAGAAACCAAAAATGCTAAAATAAAAACTATTCCTGGAGATAAAGTATGCTCCAAAGAAAAGCCAGAACCAGTATAAAAACATTTATAAACAATGGAGCACACAGATATGGACTTAAATATGAAAAAACAAAAACAATTTTATTTCGGGTAAGCACTTTCATGCCAGTATATAGCTCTTCATCATACCATGACAAAATAAAACTAAATAACTATATATAAAAACCTAAACACAACATCCAATGAGAAAGCAGTAGTAGATACAAAATATCTAATAAAATAACAAAGTATCCACTCATTTCATTAAACCATGAGTCTTCAATACAGGTCTTAAGGGGAACCTTCCATTCAAACCCGGTTCCCTATGAGCTTGCAGTTTAATTATCACCTGGTTTCCTGTCTCTCTGTGAGGGTAACAAAGTCACCTAACCTTTCACTACCCTCAACGACTTCTAATACTCTAAAGTTAAAAGAATGTTGAGGACAAGCTTATAAATAATGTTTTGCCAATGCATTATTAACATCACCTATATGAATCTTATATACATGTTCCCTAATATGCTCTAGTAATGTGCGATTTGTTTTCCCTACATAGAAACTGATACATGCACAACAGCAAGCTAAATACACTATGTTCTTCATGTTACAATTAGCATGTACCTTAAAAATAAATCTCTGTAGGGTTACCGGATGTGTAAACATGCCTTCACTATTAATATAATCACAGAAATTACAATGTTGACAGAGGAAATTCCCCCAAGGCTGTATATCACCACTAAATCCAACAGATCCACTCTTGTAGCAGAGTAACCTTCTAAGCGAGTTCTTATTTTTGTACCAGAACATTGGTGCTTCACCTAATACCTTCCTAATCTTAGGATCGGCTGTTAAAATAGGCCAATTCTTATCTACCACATCGCAGATCTGTAAAGGTAAAAGAGGGATTAGTACTGTGTTCTGGTGAGAGTTGGGTGTTGGAAGGAGAGGGGGGAATGACTGGGTGATCTAAATGTGGATGTGTGGCAAGTGGAGTGGTTTGTTTGAGAGAATTTTGCTGTGATATTGGCTATGGTGTTGAAGAAGAAGGTATTGAAAAGGGAGGCTATTTCTTTAGGACATTTTTCAGGGTGGGGTAGTGGTGGTTTTTTTTTTTTTTTTTTTTTGCCTGGGTTTATATAGAATTCCAGAATTTTTTAGGGTTCTGCAGGTGGTTAGCCTGAAGTTTTTGGTCATGTTCTTTTTTGTCTCTGTTGACTAGTTTCCTTACATGGTTGTGAAGTTCTATGAATTTTACTAGTTGTGTTTTTGTGTGCCTGCCATAACTTCCATACTTTGTCTCTAGCATGCATGAGAAGTCGAGTGGATTTTGATAGCCATGGGGCATGGTTATTGTTATCCTGCTGAGTGCATAGTGGTTCTTGGCTAATTAGAGTATAAATGAAGGTGGTGTTAAAGTGCTCAACAGCTTCATCCAGTAGGAGAGTTTTTGGTAAATACCAATCAGTTGAGTTTAGGATATTGTTAAAGGTGGTAGGGTTGAATGAAGCCAGACTCCTAGTTTGTTTATATCGATGCTGACTTTGAAGTGAGGAGGACACTCGGTTAATAAAGACAGGGAGATATTCATAGGTTCATAGGTAGGTATTAGGCCCTTGGCCCTAGGGCCTATATAAGCCTAGCCAAAAAGGTACTCTGGCTTTTGCCACCCAAGAAAATTATTTTCCTGTGCCCCTGTCGAGTAGAGCCACAGAGGTGATCCCCAGGGTGAATTTCCTATTTCCCATCCAATAATCAAGATTTTTCTTGAAGAGTGCTAATGAGGAGCTTTTGTTTGATATGAATAAGCAGTTTGTTCCAGAGTATATGAAGTCTCTGGGACAGGAATCTATCCCTCCAGCATGTTCTGCTTATTGTTGTGACAAGGTTTAGGTCCCTAGAGCGTGTAGCTCGGAGGGATTGGGATTTCTGAGCATGTCCAACAGCTCTGGGTTTGACATAGCTTTGTATGTTAGGCAGAGATCGCCTCTGAGTAGGCGATATGCGATGGAGTAAAGCTGGAGTTTTTTGAGATGGTCTGCGTAAGGCATCTGTTTGAGGCCGGTAATCCTCTTTTGTGAGGTATTTCTGCAGCCTTTCCAGTTGTTGTAGATGTCTTGTGAGGTACATACCAAAAGGGGCATTGTACTTTATAATGGGTCTAATGAGTGATGAGTAGAGGAGAACAACAACCTCTTTTTTCCTGGATGAGAAACCATTTGTGATGAGGTGTGCCACATAGAAGGATTTCCTGACTACTGCGGCAATGTGATTATCAAAGGAGAGACTAATGTCCACCTGTGTCCCAAGGTCTCTTATCACACTTTCAGTGTTAAGTAGACTACCACCCATATGGCAGCTCATGGGTACAGAGTTTTTACCAAAGGGGATGAAAATGCACTTTTTGGCATTGAGCTTGAGGCCATGGCTTTGACACCGAGCATCTGTCTCAGTGAGGCCCTTTTGTAGGATGTCCACATCGTTAGGATTTTTGATTATGGCTCCTAGTTTGCAGTCATCTGCGACCTTCATTAGCCAAAGACCTTCTGTGTTAGCCTATACTTCAGAATAGTAGATACCAAACAGGAGAGGACCCAGGACTGAATCCTGTGGTACTCCACTTGTCACTGGTCTGAAGTCAGATTTGGAGTCTGCTACTTTCACAGTGTGGGTTCTGTTAGTGAGCCAGTTGGCAACCCATCTTGTGACATAGGGATTTATACCTAGTTTAGTGAGTTTATCTATAATTCCAGAGTGGGAGATGGTGTCAAAGCCTTGGCGAGATCTAGCTGTGCGAACCACCTTACCCTCGTCTATGGCTTTGGTGACTGCTTCAAAGAAGTCTACCAGGTTTAGGAGACATGATCTGCCTTTTACAAGCCCAAACTGGGTGGGGTTCAGAGTTTGGAGATTACCAGTGTCTTTGTTTATAAGTTCCATGATGATACATTCCATGGCCTTGCAGACCAGGCTCGTTAGGCTAATGGGGTGGTAGTTCCGAGGGTCCTTGGTGGCCCCCCCCTTTGTGGAGTGGGATAACCGCCTCTGTGCACCATTCAGTGGGCACAAAGCCTGAGGTGAGGCTATGATTGAACATGGTGCTTAGGTGGGGTGCCAGTTCATTCTGCAGTTCATGTAGAACTCAGTCTGGGATGTTGTCAGGTCCCATGGATGTTGTGTTCTTGGCTTTGGAGAGTGTGTTTTTTACCTGTGCAACTGAGATTACAGGAGCTTTGCATTCTTCCGGTATAGAGATGGGCCCTTTAGGGGGGCGAGAGGGGGATAAAGTTAGCACTGAACCTATCTGCCAGGATGTTGGCAATATCAATCGGTTCTGTATATTTAGTGCCTGTGCTGTAACTCAGAGCAGATCTGAGTGTTGCCATTGAGATTCTTGACATAGCTATAGAATGCTTTGTGGTTGTCTTTAGAATCAGTGGCGATTTTGTTTTCATAACTACCTTTGGAGGATTCTATGAGGGATCTCAGCTTCTTGCTGAGGCTGACCAGGGAGTTCCTCCAATCATGGGATTTTACTCTTTCTTGCAACAGTTTCTTTCTTCTGTTGTAGAGTTTATTTATGGCAGGGGGTCATCAGATTGGCTTCCTTTTTTGTAGGATAGCATCTTGGTTCTGTTAGGGATAGCATGATCCATGCACTTGTGTAAGTGCTTATAAAGTGCATTTGTGTAGGATTCAGCAGTCGTACCTCTATTGTCCGTCTGCATGGGTGTCGTGAAGTTTGCCACTTCTGTCTTAAGAAGCTTGAAGATGGCTTTGGAGAAATATTTTTACAGTGGTTTCCCTAATAAGGATGGGGGCGGGATGTGGATGTCTAGGCTGATGAGCAATTGACCTCTGGTGTAGAACACCTGTCGCCCATGTTGGTAATGACCGGGTCTAGGATATTGCTGCCCCTGGTGGGGGTGTGGATAAGTTGATCCAAGGCACTGGAATTTATGAATTCCAGAAAACGTTGAGCAAAAGAGTTCGTACATGAACATTTTTACCAGTTAAATGTGGGTAGTTGAAATTGCCCATTATTAGGGTGTTGGTTTGTACCCTAATATTTTCCAGTGTATCAAAAAATGAGGAGTGGGAATCCTGGGGCATGGTGGGGGATGTCTAGCAAGTTACAATTTGGACTGCGGTCTTGCCCAGAGTTTGTTGCACTTGGATAATCTCGGATGCATTATGCTGAGCAACTAGCCTGGAGGTGTGGATATCCTTAATGAATATGGACATGCCTCCACCTTTAGTGTTTCTGTCCAGGTTAGGTGGCCGAAAGGTGTGGTATGAATTACAGCCTGGTAATGCAGGAGTGCTCTCTGGAGCCTTGAGCCAGGTCTCTGTCACTGCACAGATGTCGATGTTCTCCATTTTAAGGAGTGCCTCGAGTGAATGCATTTTGAGGTTTAGACTTCTAGCATTGAGTAGCATTACCTTCAGATTTTGTTTATATACTTGTACATATACTATATTGTTTATATACTTGTTTCCCACCTTTCTAAGCTGGTATAGTCTAGTTTTCAGGTTAGCGCTGAATTCAGGGCTGTTTTACAAATCTCTGTGTTGCCCATACCTTACTTGGATAGAAGGAAGTTCTCTGTTCACCTGTGAGAGAGGGGAGCTTTGAGCAGCCTATCTGTCCTTGGAGGAGTGGTTTCAGCCCAGAAATTAGTAGTTTATTGGCCATTTTGGGCTAATTTCTATCTCTTTCATTTCCCTGCTATAAATACCGTATTTGCCCGGTTTTGTGAGCCGGGCAACGCAGGTTAGCTAGGGTAAAACTATTTCCGGCTCCACAAAGTCTCCTCTTCAATTTTTCCCTTGGAACTAGACAAACTTTCAACGTAAGCACTCAAGCCATTCATTTCTCAGCTCGGCACTTGCTCAAAACTTATAGCATGCACTTATAATTTCTATCACCAGACCCTCCTGTACTGTACAGAAGGATAAGGCTCTCTATTCGACCTTACCAGCCATCCAGTAAAACAGTTCACTGTTCCTATCCAGGCATGTCCAAAGGGAAGTTTCAGGTGTACTCTGAAATCCAACTGGTGAATCTGAGCATTTTGAGGCAATGTTACAACTGCCTCATGTACACAGACAACCCCATCCTCCTACCACCAAACACTAATACATGCGTGAGATGCAATTATACAGCCAAACTGGAGGCTAAGCTCTCTGATCCCAAGACTGGATCAGACAGTCAAGAGGAGAAGGGAAATACTTGCATCACACCACCAGTCTCATATAGACCCATTAAACCAGCACTGGCAAAAAACATACATAAATACATGAAAACATACTCGGAGGCTCTAAATAAAAATCTGCAAAACCAGCAGAGACATCCAAAGCAAACATCCAAGCAACCTCCACCCCCCAACAGAAACCATGAAACACATAATTCACAAAACCAGTGTGCCATGCAATCACAGCCCTTAAGGCAAAATAACATACCCAACATACTAGTAATAGGTGACTCTATAGTCAGGCACACTGACGTCCCACTCACTAGGCTGAATAAGGAGAAGGTTACTGTTAGTTGCCTCTCGGGTGCCAGGATCCGCCACATAACACAAGCACTCAGGTCACTCCAGAACAAGTACAAATATGACTCTGTCATTGCACATGTTGGTGTGAATGACCTAAGCCATACCTCCCTGGACTACATGAAATGAGACATGGAAGAGCTCTCTGATCACGTAGCCCAGGCCATTATGACCCTGACCCTGAGTAGCATCCTGCCCTCACCAAGACTGATACCATGGTATAAAGAAAAAAATTCTCAGTTTCAACAATTGGCTAAGTTTCCGGTGTCATTCAAAGGGGATCCAGTATCTGTTCACCTGGGAAGACATGCTCGACAAGCCATGCTGCTTCGCTAGAGACGGCTTACACTTGTCACCCTTAGGCTTTTGAATACTGGCCAAGGCTCTTGCCACCCCATCGTGCCTTTTTTAGGCAAGGCTCAAAAGACAAACCCACCACCGTAAATAGCACAAGTAACAAAAAACTGAGGGTAATGCTACTCAATGTCAGAAGTCTAAACCTCAAAATGCATGCACTCGAGGCACTCCTCAGTATGGAAAAAATCAATATATTTGCAGTAACAGAAACCTGGTTTAAGGCTCCAGAGAGCACCCCAGCACTATCAGGCTACAACTCATACCATACATTTCCACCACAGAACCCAAACCGAAAGACAAAAGGCGGGGGCATACCCATATTCATCAAGGATACCCACATCTCCAGGTTAGTGGCACAGCACGATGCTTCAGAGATCATCCACATGCAACTAACAATGGGCAAAACTGCAATTCAAATTGTAGCTTGCTACAGATCACCCACCATGTCCCAGGACCCCCATTCCACGTTTCTGGAAACACTGGGAAACATAAAGGTCCTACCAAACACCCTAATATTGGGTGATTTCAATTACCCAAACATTAACTGGGAGAACTACTCAAGTACTAACTCCCTTGCCCAACATTTCCTAGAATTTATAAACTCAAACGCTCTGGTTCAACTGGTCAACACTCCCACCAGAGGTGACAACATATTGGACCTGGTCATCACCAACATGGGTGACCGGTGTTCCACACCAGAGGTCAACCCTTCGCTGGTTAGATCTGACCATAAACAAATCACTTTGGCTATCCACATTCCGCCCCCACCCCCGGACAAGAAAACCACAGTGAAAAACTTTTCAAAAGCAAATTTCACATTACTTAAGACCGAGGTGGAAAGTTTCAAAGCCCTCATGTTGAAGGATAATGCTGTCCAAGCTGCAAAATCCTTTACTAATGCAATCTACGGGCACCTACAAGAATGCATGGATCATGCCATCCCAAGCAAAACCAAGACGCACTCCTCCAAGGAAAGGAAACCAGTCTGGTTGACTCCTGCCATAAACAAGCTATACAATAGAAGGAGGAAACTAGTACAGAAAAGAGTAAAATCCCAAGAAGGGAAGACATCCCTGATCAGTATCAGCAAGAAACTATGATCCCTCATAAAATCATCCAAGGCGAGCTTTGAAAGAAAAATTGCCAAGGACTCCAAAGATAACCACAAGGCATTCTTTAGCTATGTCAAGAATCTAAGTGGCAATGCTCAGATCTACTCGGAGTTAGTGCAGAGTGGCACAAAATACACTGAACTGACCGATATCGCCAACATCCTAGCAGACAGGTTCAGTGCAAACTTCACCCCCAAAATGGCCCATAACCATGCCAGAAGAATGTAGAGTCCCTGAAATCACAGACACTCAGGTTAAAACAGCCCTCTCCAAAGCCAAAATCACAGTATCAATGGGACTGGACGGTGTCCCAGGCTGTGTCCTACATGAGCTCAAAGATGAACTAACCCCTCACCTAGACACACTGTTCAAACTCAGCCTCTCCACAGGCTATGTGCCCATAGAGTGGCACACAGCAACGGTTATTCTTCTCCACAAAGGTGGAGCCACAACAGACCCCAGGAACTATCACCCTATAAGCCTGACTAGCTTGGTCTACAAGGCTATGGAGTGCATCATCATGGAACTCATTAACAGAGACATTGGGAACCTCCAAACACTGGACCCTACCCAGTTTGGCTTTGTTAAGGGCAGATCATTCCTCCTAAACCTGGTGGACTTCTTTGAGATAGTTACCAAGGCTATAGACGAGGGAAAGGTAGTACACACAGCCTACCTAGACCTCGCTAAGGCCTTCAACACCATTCCCCATTCTGGTATTATAGACAAGCTCACCAGGCTGAACATAAACCCCTATGTCACAAGATGGGTTGCCAACTGGCTCACGGACAGAACCCACAAGGTGAGAGTTGCGGGAGCTAGGTCCGACTCTAAACCGGTTACAAGTGGCATTCCCCAGGGCTCAGTCCTAGGACCCCTCCTGTTTGGCATATACTTCTCAGAGGTACAGGCAAGCACAGGAAGGCTATAGCTGACCAAGTTCACAGATGACTGCAAACTAGGGGCTATAATTGACTCTCTGGCTGAAACAGACATCCTCCAAAAGGGTCTCACTGAGACAGATACCTGGTGTCAAAATCATGGCCTCAAGCTAAAGTGCATAGTCATCCCCTTTGGAAAAAACAAAGTACCAACAAACTACCACATAGGTGGTAGTCCCCTAAATACAGAAGATGTAATAAGGAATCTGGGGACCCAAGTAGATAGTAATCTCACCTTTGATAATCACATTGCCAAAGTGGTTAAGAAATCCTTCTACGTGGCCCACCTAATCACAAAAGGGTTCGCATCCAGATCAAAAGAGGTTATTGTGCCCCTCCACTCATCACTCATCAGACCCATCATAGAGTACAATGCCCCATTTAAGATGTACCTTACAAGACACCTGCAACAGCTGGAAAGACCACAGACAAACCTCACCAAGAGGATCACTGGCCTCAAACAGATGCCCTAAGTAGATCAACTGAAGAAACTCCAGCTATACTCGGTTGCATACCGCCTACTCAGAGGTGATCTCTGCCTGACATACAAGGCCATGTCCAACCCAAAACTGATGGACATGCTCCACCTAAAGAAAACCTTATCCCCTCAAGCCACATACTCTAGGGATCTAAACCTCATCACAACAATAAATAGGACATGCTGGGGGGATAGATTCCTGTCCAAGAGACTTCCCATGCTTTGGAACAAGATCCCAATCTACATTAAGCAGAGCTCCTCGCTAACACCCTTCAAAAGAAACATTGATGAGTGGATGGGAAACAGAAAGTTTACATTGGGGATCACTTCAGTTGCTCTGCTGGACAGAGGCACAGGAAACTAATCTAAGGGGCGTGGCGAAAGCCAACACATTCCGGCTAGGCTTATAAATGCCTTCGGGCAGATAGCCTAGTACCTACCTATGTACCTATGAACCTCTGTTTGCTTGTACCTGCTATGGTGGTGAATTTGTCATTTGAACCTTGCCTAAAAAAGGCACTATAGGAGTGGCAAGAGCCTTAGCCAGTATCCAGAATCCCAAAGCTGACAGGTGCAGGCCATCTCTGGCAAAGTATCGTGGTCTGTCAATCATGTCATCCCAGGCAGACAGATACTGGGCCCCCTTAGAATGACACCAGAAGCTTAGCCAATTGTTGAAGTCAATGATTTTGTCCTTGTACTGCGGTGGTGGTGCTGCAGTAGTGCTGTCGCCTCACAGTAAGACGCTGTCCCGTTCAGTTCTCAGCTAGAGTGTCTTCTGTCTGGAGACATGCATTAATGGGCATACCTTCGTTGAAGGTTGTGCGTCAGGGCTGGCAACTTGGCACATAAAAATCTACTGCCAATCATTAGTGGACCAGAGTTCTGCTGTGGTGGCCCCTAACTAGGAAAAGCCAAAAGATAAGACTGTGGTATCATTCTGGGTGATGGCAGGATGCTACTCAGGGCTAGAGTCATACCTGCCTGGTCTACAAGATCAGAGAGCTCCTCCATGTCTCTTTTCATGTAGTACAGGGAAGTATGTCTCAGGTCATTCACACCAACATGGACAATGATAGAGTCATATTTGTACTTGTTGTGGAGTGACCTGAGTGCGTGTGTTATGTGGCGGATCCTGGCACCGGACAGGCAGCTGACAGTAACTTTCTTCTTCTTTAGCCTGGTGAGTGGAACATCAGTGTGCCTGACTATAGAGTCACCTATGACTAGGGTGTTGGGTACATTGTTATGCCTTATGGGCTGTGGTTGAGTGGCACACTGAGTTTGTGGGCTATGTGTCATTTGGGTTGTGTTGGGGGGGTGAGGGTATTTGGGAGTGTTCTGGCTAAGGATATTTGTTGGGGTTTGTGACTAGAATCCAGTCTAAAATGGATTCGTTATCACTATCTTTGTTTGGTCTGGTGGGGGATATTATGAACTGAGTGAAGCTGAAGAGATTAGTATTTGATGAAGGGTGTTTAGAGTTGAGTTCTAGCCAATTTCTATTTACGTCACCTAGTATGATAGCCTCATTTTTAATATTGGAGGAAATCCAGTCTAGGATGTCTTCCAGTATTGGAACGTTGTTTCCGGGGGGTATATAGAGGGCTACTATACAAAGTTGTTTGCTGTTGTTCATATTTAAGAATGTTATAAGTAGTTCTGGATTAGAGAACTGTGATATGAGCTTATTGAATGGAACTAGACTGTGGGACTTGGAGAATAGGAGGGTGATACCTCTTCCTTTTTTACGGGTCCTGTCTAACCATATTGTTTGAAAGCCTGGAGGCAGGAAATTAGTACCTTTAATATCGGCTTTTAGCCAGGTCTTGGTGGTTGCAATAATGTCAGGTTGTTGGTGTGTGACCCACGCAAGAAAGTCTGAGATTTTGTTGTTAATGCACCAGAGATTTAGGTTCAGTGTGAACTTACAGTACTATAAAATCTGTTATCCGCTGAGTCATTTTATGGGGACATTCTATGGACTTGTTAAACCTTGCTTTGAGGCAAAGGGAGATCAGGATAATCCAAGAGTCTTATAGACTCATATGTTTATTTACTTGCTGTGGAAAAATAATGATAAGTTTTTGTCAAACTTGGAAAGTTTAGTACTTAAAACATATATCAGTATACATATGTCGAAAATAGATTTATAACCAATATGTAACATGCATAACAGCTAAAAATGAAAAAGTGTGCTGTGATGTAGTTTACACAGACTTATCTTTAGCCCTTGATAGGGTCATACATAAAACACAAATAAATTAGAACATCTAAGTATTGATGTAATTTTAATATGACGATAGAGGCATGGATTACAGAAAGGGCATGACAAATATACTGCAGATCGGGAGCTGAAATTATAGGTTACAATCAGGGTGTCCCACATGGCTCTGTCCTATGCCCATACCTGTTTAGGTTGTATCTTTCAGATCTATCTTTTTTCATCTCAGGTGTTCTGTAATCTATATGCAGATGACTTGGAAATGGGAAAACATATTACATCTTTTACACATAGGGCATGTCTGCAAAATAAATCAACCATTTTGACAGAGAATAATATGCTGATCAATACATCAAACAATAAGTATTTGAGATTTGGGAAGCGTAGACTGAACGTTAAATATTTAATACAGCAAATAGCAATTGAAACTGTGGATTCATTTAAGGACTTGAGTATGTGGGTAAATCCAGCTTTCTTTTTTTCCTGATCATATCAACAAATTAATTGATAATAGTTATACCACCATAGGCTGTATAAAAATACTTATAAACGTCTAGGAAATCAGAAATGATGAAATCATTTTATGTTAGTTACATAAGACCCAAACTAGAGTATGGAATAATAATATGGAAACCTTTAAGAAAATAGCATGAGTACAGTGGAACTATACCAAGGGCATCCATGAATGTGAAAATTTAAGTTATTAATGAAAGATTAAAATATTTGAACTTGTATAGTGTTTCATATGAATTTTTAAGTGGAGACTATTCAAGCATTTATGGTATTTAGAGACAGTACCTCTGGGACATTTTGCTGTTAACACAAAGAGTTGTAGACAATCATCAGACAACTTGTTTAGGATATTACATAGGAATGAGAGATCTACTAAGTGGTTTTGTAAGACAGTAGCTGATACCTGAAAGAGATTGTGATGACCCACCACTAGATCAGTAATCAAGGAGCCTCAATCCTCACCACTAGCACCAGTGGGGACGTAGACTAGTAGGATGACAAGGTACACACACAGTATTTCCAGATGCAGCTTTCAGCATCAAGCGCAATTTCCCTTAAGAGCATATGGAGACCAAAGTTAGTCCAGGACTGTTTTCCCCCTCTTTCTCCATATACCCCATAAGACTCCCCACTGGCACAGCAATAGAGTTGAGATCTCAGCTGAGTGGCCAAGCCAAGACCTCCAGCACCCTCTCTGTCCAACCAATGCTTCATGTCCCTGCCAAAGTAGTGGGCACACACACTCTTTGAGGTTTGATTTACACACACACACACACACACACACACACACACACACACACACACACACACACACACACCTGAGAAAGTTTACTAGCTATGCCCCCTTTTGCCCAGACTATAAAGTAGTTATCACTGCCATCAGCCAACTTCTTATCAGCTACTTTAAGGCCCTTAACAAAGGGTGCCCAATCTTACTGTGTAATATTAATATTAATAGAAATGATTGCTTGACCAATCGTAAGGCTATTAGGAGTGGCCCACACAGTGTCACCAAATAAATATGCAAGTACTCATAAAACTTAAATACCTATAGACAGATCATCCACAATGAAAGGTTTAAATATATTTGATAATAAATAATAAAAGAACAGGAAAATACTCAGTATATAATCACAGTGACATCAAAGTTCAAAATCACAGGTAATATTTAAAACAACATTGCAGGACAGTCTCAAATAAATAAAGAAAAATATCTAATCTAAGCTTTGCTATATTCCTGACTATATCCAAGAAAATGATACTGTTCCCTAGAAACTTACTTCACCAGAGCAAGGCAGATGTGGTGAATGGTTCTTGTCATGTCCAAGACAGAATACAGAATGCCCTGTCTCACTAAAAGAGTTCTCAAATTAATATCTCAAATATTACTGCTGTGATAGCTTGGAGAATGACATTGTTTCTTGTCATATGACTCTATCCCAGATGAAACCCCCACTGTTGGAACCTAGCAGTATTTAGCATCTACCTGTGAATATATATAGACCTCAGATCTCTGGCAGATGCTGGAAGTCATAAAACAATTGCATTCCTTCATAGTATCAGAGATAGCAATTAGTTCATTCTGAAAACAATACAGAAAGCTCCCTAGTATAGACATAGCCTATAAAGTAATTTAATTTCAGCTATTTTTCTGAAGTTAACCTCCTGTATTCCAGTTTCACTGTTAAAATATATACATTTAAGCAGTTACAATAGTGCATGCACATTTCTGTTCTACTCCAGTAGGGCACACTGTGGTTATATTTCAAACATCACTTTGCGAAAACCTTTTCAACACACACTTCTGTACCGGCAGTTTGATATACACATGACATACAGTTTTAATACATTTGCCACAGAAGCATCTCATATAAATCATGTTGATGTTCACAAATGACATATAATTATTTAGAAAATTCCAGATAACTGTGCTGGCAGTATCTCCCCTTGTCACATAGGTTACCAAATTATATTGCAAGCACAAATTTAGACATTTTAAGAACAACCTGGATGCATTGTGGAGATAACTGTTTTGGTATATTGGCTTGCTAGAAGAGAATTATTGCCCATGCCTGAAATATGTGTATGCCTATAATTAGAATGTAGCATGCTTTAACAGAGAGTAGGAGGATGCAACTGTTTTAGGAAACTTTTAAGTAAAAGTATACATCTGATCATTTTCAGGAAACAAGCATGGGCATATAAGGCTGTTACAAACATGCAGAGTCAAAATGGATTGAAGTTTGATGGAGCAATACGGAATCTATGGCAATGTAGTATATGGAATTATTGTATAACAAATTATGGGGACTGTACATAGAGTCAAGGTGAATAAGACTATGATTGTGGATAAAAGGGTGAGGAAGGTGAATTGTAAGAAAAAAAGATAGATAATTTTCTTTTGTTTATTGTGTCTGATGTCGAAAATGTATGAAGGATATAAAATGCTGACAAAATCTGTATAATGTGAAAAATATGTTGTATAAATATTCTGTTAGGATGTGATACAAATAAAGCTCCCCTATGGTTTTTGTTAAGTGCTGTAGGGTCATAGGAAGTTACTAGGCTAACGGCCCTAGGGGCCTTATAAGCCTAGCCCAGTTCAACCCTTTGTTTCCACAGATGTCTGTTTCAAGCAGGCACTGAAATCAACACCTGGTGCCCCTGTCCAGAAGAGAAAGAGCTATAACCCCCGGGGTGAATTTCCAGTTACCCATTCAATAGTCCAAGTTATGCTTAAATAGGGTCAGTGAGGGGCTTTGCTTAACCTAAATTAGAAGCTTGTTCCAAAGGTGGGGCAACCTCTGTGAGACAAATCTGGCCCTCCAGCAACTTCTGTTGATGTCACATACCAGGTTAAGGTCCTTTGAGCGAATGGCCGGTATGACATTTGATTTGCATATGTGCAGCATTTCTATTAAAGTGTGGTCAGAGATTGCTTTGTATGTAAGGTACAGGTCACCTCTGAGCAGCCTGTATGACACAGAGTAAAGTGACAATGATTGTAGTCTATTCACATATGACAGATGCTGAAGACCCTGAATTTTCTTTGTAAGGAAACTTTGTGGTCTTTCCAATTGCTGCAGATGCTTGGAGAAGTACATACCAAAGGGAGCTTTATACTCTATTATTCACCTGATGAGGGAGGAGTACAAGGGAGTTATAACCTCTTTTTTTTCTGGAGGCAATGCCCTTATTTATGAGATGAGCTATATAAAATGCCCTTCATACCACAGTGGAGACATGATGATCAAAGGTAAGGTTGCTATCAACCTGTGTGTCCAGGTCTCTTATCACTGAATTAATAAATAGAATTTAGACCACCAGAAAGGCAAAATCTCTTTTATAGAAACACACAATTACAGATAATAAGCGCTTTCGTCTTGAGGCAAGACTTCTTCAGATAAAAAACACAAGTGCTACACATTGCTTTATAAAGCCCTCCCAATTAATAGCAATTAACATTTAAAAGGTCCATTCACTGTAACTTAAAAGTAAAAATAATAAGTATAAGCAACAAAATTTATCACTTAGTTCTTGTAAGTCTCAATCCACATACAAAAATTGTAATGTGTATATGAAAAATACATAAGGCATAAAACTTAAATTTAAAAACATATATGTACCTATATTATACATAAATAGGGATGTGTGAACATCAAGTTCTAACTGCCCTAGCAACCAGCACTGGCTTAATGGTAACATATTCATGAAGACCAGGAGGAAACTGAGACTTCAGCCTAAGCTGCCACTTCAACTCTCTATTTAACAAAACATTTTTCATGTCTCCCCCCATGGAGTTATATTTTATTACATCAATAATACCAAATTTAAAGCCAACAAATGAAGAGCATGAAACTGAATGTTAAAGTAAGGCACTAGTTGCTTTACCAATCCGTATGTCATATAGGTGCTCATACATTCTGTCTTTAAATGCTCTTTCTGTTTTTCCTATATAGAATGCAGGGCACCCCTCACATATAGCCAAATATACTAACATCTTAGTATTGCAATTACCTTTACAAAATCTAACAATACTATTTACACCATTGTTCAAACGAATACAATCATCCCTTATAATATAGGAACATTGGCCACAGCTACCACAGGAACTAGTAGCCTTTTTAACTATTCTAACATTACTGTCTACCTGTTCAAAAATTCTTTTAAAATTTTTTCCAGTTTTGAAAGTAAAAGTTGGTTTTGAACCAACAACTTCAAATAAATCTTTGTTGGTTTTGAGCACGCTCCAGTTAGCTCTTACTATTTCAGTAAATGTATCAGAAAATACATAAAATTCCATAACACAAGCCCCATGAAAATTTTTACCTTTGTTTTGTTTAACAACAGTGGTGAAAGGTACACCTAGTAAGGCCTTATATTTTGTACCCCATCCCCTATAAATTTCATCCAATACTTCATATACCATATCCGCAGGATACCCTCTTTCTACAAATTTCTTTCCAAGAAAAATGAATTCACCAACTAAATCATTTAAATCAGAAGTCATCCTTGCTATTCTTACTGCTTGTCCTTTAATAAGACTTCTTTTCTGGAAATGTGGATGATAGCTAGTGTAATGCAGGTAACTGTTTACACCAAATACTTTTACGGTAAACCTTGGATTTGAATCCATTAAAAGTTTTAGAAATAGTGATGTCGAGATAATTAATACTGATGTCATTCCATGTATTTGTAAAAGTAAGAAATGTAGTACAAGTATTTAATTATCGCATAACTGCATCAATAGTATCTCTTGTCCCCTCCCATAAAACAAAAATATCATCAAGAAATCTCAAATATAACCATATATTTTTTTGAAAGGGACTATTAAAAACATACATGTTCTCCCATTCTAACATCACTAAATTGGCATATATGGGGGCACAAGCTGCCCCCATAGCTATCCCACTCACCTGTTGAAAATATCCCCCCTGAACGCTTATGTAATGCTTGGAGAAGTGCATACCAAAGAGAGTTTTGTACTCTATTATTCACCTGATGAGGGAGGAGTACAGGGGGGTTATAACCTCTTTTTTTCTGGAGGCAATGCCCTTATTTATGAAATGAGCTATATAAAATGCCCTTCATACCACTGTGGAGACATGGTGATCAAAGGTAAGGTTGCTATCAACCTGTGTGTCCAGGTCTCTTATCATTGAATGTGTGCTTAAAGTGTTGTTATTGATGTGGTAGATAGCAGTGGCTGTTTCCTTATTGAAGGGGATAATAATGCATTTTTGTGCATTGAGTTTGATACCATGACTTTGGCACCAATTGTCCACCTGAGCTACCACCAGTTCAAGCAGATGGAACCTCAGTTTAGCCTTGCATTCAAGGGGAACCAGACTCAGAAATGCACTTCTCTCTTATGCTGCAGTGTAGTGTCAGTAATAAAATGTGAATCCATCTTCCTGGGGTGGGACTAGATCCACAGCCTTTTGATCCTCCAGTATCAAAAACATAAGCACTACCAGTTGAACCATTAGCTCTACATTCATAACAGGCAGTTTACCCAATGACATGTGCTACAGGAAATCACCCCATTTGTACATCCATCTATAAAAAAACTTGCCTTTGAGTAAATTCCTTCAGTTTATCCAATTGAAAGACCTTGAAAGCCACTCACCAAATAAAAATCCTGCATTACCTTTTTATATCAAGAACATCTCTTTTACTCCAATTCAACCCAAAGTGACTGTCATACAAATCTATACTGAAATTCCCTGAACAGTTTACCAATCTTCTCCTCTTACCTTCACAAAAGCTTTCCCAATAAACTCTGCATCATTCATATAACAAACTCCTTAAGATGTTCCCTGCCATCTTTAAGTAAGACTGTACAAAAGTGCAAAAAAACATCAGTGAAGCATTACCAGATTCATTACACGATGGTTATTTTTCAAAATAATGTCTTACATATCTTCATAAGTATTAATTTTTTGAGGGATATTCTTATCTTTCATCAGTTATAGAAACTAATATATACCTAAGTCAAGTGGGATCACAGTATAGAGGTCTTTAACATCTATGGTAACAAGTACATCATCTTCATGGAATTCAACTGTATTAATTTTCTCCAGAAAATTCCATGAAATCCTACAAGCCTGCTCATTGTCAGATAAAAGACCTTTTAGATTAATACCTAGATATTTCGCGCACACACTCGTAATACAGTTTCTACCATCAACAATTTGTTTTATAGGAGGATCCTGGATATTTTTCTGTATTTTAGGAATTCCAAAAATCATGGGTGTAATAGAAAATGGCATATTAAGATAATTAAGCTCCTCCATGGATATACTGCCTTCAATAAACATATCATTAAATTGTTCTCTAATTTTCCTATAAGCTGAATTTAGTTCATTAAGACTTACGTGATCATAAGTATCAGTTTGTAAAATATCTAACATTCTTTTTTATATTGATACTGATTCATTAACACAATCCCACCCCCCCAATCAGGTTTTATGACCCTTAAACCCTGCTTTCTTAATTTCTTAATCAGACTTCTCTCTTTTTTACCAGAACTAGTTCCAGCAGAACTTACATTATATTACTCAATAAATTCCTCAAGTCAGTTTCATAAAGTTTTTCATATACTTGCAAAGCAGGTTGAGAAGGTGGGTAAACCCTACTAGAAAATTTTTAAAAGGTTCCTCTATAGATGATGCTCCATTAAAGATTAATCTAAAATTTAATTTTTTAACATATTTTTTAATATTCATTAATAAATATACAATATCAGCTTTCATAGATGGTACATAAGTCAAACCCTTAGACAACAGGTCAACAGTATCATTACCAATATCGTTAGTGAAATTATACACCTTAAAATCACCACTAGCGTTGGACACAATATTACAGGATCCCGTACAGGAATTAGAATCAAGTAGATTCTCATTATCGTTTCGGTGGCTTTACTGGTTTTTAGACATTTGCCTTTTTTGTCTGATTGGATGATACTCAGCTATGTCCTGTACACAACAAACAGCTGAATGCCGAGAAGAAGCATCAGCTTTAATGTCCAGTCATGGCCTACTTACTGGAATTTTGTACATCTGAGAACACTTCCCAATGCACTGCTTTTCCTGACAATGAACGCATTGCTTGACATGGCAGTCAGTAATGAGTTGCTCTAGTTTGCCACAGTAAAACAACACTTTAGTTGCCCCCAATACCTCACCATTCTCCTGATTTTTTTAATCAGACATACTCTAAGAATATGGCAAACAAAAGTATCATGAAGCTTCAGTAAAGCAGTAGCTTTCCATTTACCATACCACCATATGCCTCTAATATCAAATGTTTTGAAGCTTTCACATATAGACTGAAAAAACATTGAAATATATGTTACTGAATTATCACTTTGAAATTGAAGGGACGCTTTATATCTTACTTGAAATTAAGCAGAAATAATACAAAAATCAGTTCACAGAAACTGTCCTATTCTTCTTCGAAACATGTCAAGAAAATATAAAGCCAAGGTATGAGTCTTAAAAGTCAGATATGTAAACTCCCCTTTCCCCAAATGAAATACAGAGTGCATATCTGAAACAGCAAAAAAGCCTGATCTCTTTACTACTTTATCCCATAACATGTTTATTCATAATTAGATTGTTGTTTGCTTATATAAACACTGTACTGTGGGAAACCACAGAAAGACCATTCATTGTGTGGTCATCAGCAACACCAGCAATCTATGTATATCACCTCAGATTAACTGCTGCCTCTTCTGGACATTTGCCACGCATATGGTACAACTTTTGGTAAAAACTCTGTACCCATGAACTACCACATAGGCAGAAGTCTACTTAACACCGAAAGTGTGATAAAAGACCTTGGGACACAGGTGGACAGTAGTCTCTCCTTTGATAATCACATTGCCACAGTAGTCAGGAAATCCTTCTACGTGGCACACCTCTTCACAAAAGGTTTCTCATCCAGGAAAAAAGAGGTCATTGTTCCCCTCTACTCATCACTCATTAGACCCATTATAGAGTACAATGCCCCTTTTTGTATGTACCTCACAAGACATCTACAACAACTGGAAAGGCCATAGAAATACCTCACAAAGAGGATTACCGGCCTCAAACAGATGCCCTACGCAGACCGTCTCAAAAAATTCCAGCTTTACTCTGTTGAATTTCGTCTACTCAGAGGTGATCTCTGCCTAACATACAAACCCAGAGCTGATGGACATGCTCCACTTAAAGAAATCCCAATCTCTCCAAGCTACACGCTCTAGGGACCTAAACCTTGTCACCACAATAAACAGAACATGCTGGAGGGATAGATTCCTGTCCCAGAGACTTCCCATGCTCTGGAACAAATTACCTATCTATATCAAACAAAGCTCCTCATTAGCACTCTTCAAGAAGAATCTTGAGGATTGGATGGGAGATAGGAAATTCACCCCGGGGATCACTTCTGTGGCTCTGCTGACAGGAGCACAGGAAAATAATTTTCTTGGGTGGCAAAAGCCAGGGTACCATTTGGCTAGGCTTATATAGGCCCTAGGGTCAATAGCCTAGTACCTACCTATGAACCTATGAACCTATGAACTCCATTAACCAGCCTAGTAAACATGGACAAAAGTCTGGAAACAGAACCTTCCAAACGCACTACAGCCAGTAAATCAAACAATTTCTGTTTGACAATATTACCAAAGTTTGCTACAGATCCAGAAGAATCCCCATCCTTTACTAACATTCCCATCAATAAATTCTGTCTACCAGAAGACAGGGTAGTGACCAGAATATTATTAAAAGCAGTAGAAGAAATCAACACAGCTGCAGATTCATCAGTAGCACCAGAGGCCTGTGCCATTACAGAATCATTCTAGGTCACATCCATCAGGCACCACTGCCCAGTACCACAACCAAAGAAGGGAAACTTACCTGGTGCTCTGGCCACATTTAATCTGAGTACACCTTGGGTCTTCCCTGAAAAGAGGTCACAGGCAAACTGGGAATAAACAAAAAGTTAATAAAAGTAAAGATGAATGAATAAATAAATATATGAACTGATGAGGTAATTATTCTTTTTTAAGGGTGCAGTTATTTTTAGTCCTAGCTTGCAGAGACTAGGAGATGACAATACTTAGCTACAAGACATGGGGGTGTGAAGGACAAAGCCACCACAGAAGATGACCCTTCTGAAGTTATCTGTGATGCTGCTTGACACGAGATCTCAAAAGTCAGTGGACATGACGTCTATATGTCATGAACAACCCCAAATCCTCTACCTTTAGGACATCATCTGCACACCTTAACTAGTTACCATTTGTAAGGGCCCATTTGAGTAATAAAAAAAATGAACCAGCGCTTAGATAAAATGCTTTGCAATAACTAAATCGTCCTTAATTTGTACGTGCTTTATTCAGCATTGCTGAGTTGCATCTAACTCTTATAGTGACCATATGAACAGCTGCCATCACCCAGAGTTTGCTAGACAAGAAAGGAATGAAGTAGATTGCCTGGCCTTAATTACATATCACGAATCTGTCCATATACTCCATAAGTAATTCAGTTTCCTCTAAAGTCACACCCACACCTTCCAACAACTCCATTAATAACAAACACTTGTGGTTGAAAATTTTGGTTAGTGTGACCTTGCACTAACAGGTTCCATATCTTTAATGGTCTTCCACAGTCATACTATTATAATTCCATCAGCCCTGCCTACCCATAAAAATACCATCCATTATCACTATTCATTGCAGGAAACAAATCTAGGTGTCCAGAGAAAAGCTGCTTATTAGTACAGCTGCCTACTGACTTTCATGATTAGTACATAACATGCATTTTAAACACACAGTGTAGTTCAGTCAACAGCAGTTAACAAAAGGTGAACACTGGGTTGTGTCAGTCAGTCTGATTTCTACTACACCAGATTTCTTTTTCAGAAAAGATGGCAGTGCAGGGCAGGAGTCATGTCTGGCTAGATGAGATTGGCACCATTGGGCCGATGTCTGACAGCTTAGGGAAAGCAAACTTCATCAGAACAATGAATGTATAAAACCCTCAATTTAAATACCCTACCCCAGCAACAATTATTACATCACATCCTAAACAATTAACTGTTTAAAGAAATAATACTCATATAAAAACATTTAAAAAAAACATGTTATACTGTCATAAAATACCCAACATGAATTAAACTATAAATATCACATAAAATACAACGATTTAAGTTTCAACAGGGACGTAATACCAATCCTTTCATTAAGGCCAGGACTTACATTGGCATTAAGCTTAATTTGCCACTTTCGTTCTAAAAATTCCAAATATTCTTCTACTGCCCCCCCCCCCTCCCCCGGGACCCTAAATCAGCATGGTCTATTGCACAAAACTTGAATTTGTGTGTGGAAAACAACTGAACATGATTAAACAAAGCATTCTTATCATTGTTCTGTTTAATATCATATAAATGTTCATACACCCTTTGTTTAAGAGCCCTTTTTGTTTTTCCCACATTAAATCCATCACAGGAATCACATTTAGCAATACAGACCACCCCTTTTGAGAAACAATAGTACTTCTTCTTGGGGTAAATAACCCCAAAGTTCTTAATATGAACATTGTCACTGTCCAATATGTGGGAACATTGTGTACACCTACCACATTTAAAACAACCACCATCTTTGTATACCATCCTAGTTGTTTCTAACAAACTCTTGAAACATGCATCTTTCTTGTATACTATTACTGGTTTGTCACCCAAGGTTCTGTTAACCTCGTTGTCTAAAGTAAACACCATCCAGAATTTCTCTATGATATTCCTAATATCGTAGAAATTAAGCATATAGGGAATAATAAGGGCCCTTGAAAATTTGCCCTGTGTATCCCTGCTTGGGCTAACAACTGTCTCTACCACGTTAAACAAAAGTTTAACAAATGTACCTGATTGCCTTTTAAGTTTGACCTCATTTTCTATTATATTAACAAATTCCAGGAGGTAGCCTCTTCTTATTAGCATCCCACTTAAAATCTCACACTCCCTTTGAAAGTTGTCCTCCTCAGAGGTCATTCTGGCAATCCTAATGTATTGACCCTTGACCATTGCCCTTTTTTGATGCACAGAGTGCCAACTTCCAAAGTGCAGTAGTGTGTTTGAATAAGTAGGTTTTCTGTATAGTTTTGATATAAAAGTCTTTCTCTGTAATCTTTTATAATAGTTACATCCAGGAAATTGAGCTTATTATCATCCTTGCTAACTGTGAATTTTAAAAAAATCCGTAGTGGTGTTAATGTAGGTTACAAACTCATCCAAACTTTCCATACCACCTTTCCACAGAAGGACTATATCATCCAGGTAGCAGCCATATAGAGCCCACATCTCTCTAAATTTCGAGTTCATAATGAATTGATCCTCCCAGTGGGCCAGCACTATATTAGCAAATGCTAGCGCACAACATGCTCGAATGGCCACCCCTGTCTTTACCTAAAATATGCCCTTCAAAAGTCAAGAAGTTGTTTTCTAGAACAAGTTCCATGCACATTCTTAGAGTTAAGACTATGTTATGTCCCATATCTGTGTTAAAGCTCAGATAGTCATAGAACCATTCCAACCCTTCTGTATGCGGTATCACGGAAAACAGGTCCTTAATATCCATGGTGACCATAATCAAACTATCGTGGTACATTTCAGGTCTGATTTTACTTAAAAAGTCCCATGAATCTTTAATGACCCATTTTCTTTGATCCAAGATACCTTTGACTTTACTATCAATATACCTAGCTAGGCAGAAGGTTTTAGATGCCTTCACATCCACAGTTGGACAAAGGGGTGGGTTACTAATGGATTTGTGGGTCTTGAGAATGCCATAAATAGTTGGCGTCCTAGGGCACTTGAAATCCAAAAAGTCATAAGTTTCCAAACATATTTGCCCATTAAGCAAAAGTTCATCCACTGTAAGGTCAATATTCCTATAGGCAATGTTCATTTCATTAATAGAAGCTTCTACATAAGTTTCACTGTACAATAAGTCAAACATTCTGCTATTATAATCAGCGACATTCATGATAGCAAGCCCCCCACCCTTATCTGGCTTCATTACCCTTAGAGTTTGGTTACAAATAATGTCCTGATGAAGTCGACATTCTACCTTCTCCAGGTTGTTAGGGACCCCCTTCTGATTAAACCTAAGTAGTACTCTAATCTCATTGCCACACAAGGCTTCATATACAGTAACCAACAGGTGGGTAGGTGGGACAAAAGTGCTAGGTCTATGTGGTGTAACAGTAGTTTCCATGTGTGTGTTGTTTCCAAAAAACAAAGCCAAATTCAGTTTTCTACTAAACAACTTTAAATTCAATATGGTGCCTACCAAATCTGCATTCCTACTGTGGATTTGGTGGGCACCATATTGAATTGTTTAGGATGTGATGTAATAATTGTTGCTGGGGGAGGGTATTTAAACTGAGGGTTTTATGCATTCATTGTTCTGATGAAATCATATTTTCTGACGAAAGCATGTGCTTAACTTATACATTTTTGAGTGGCTTTATACATATCTGTGGTGCTGTTTGATCACCTGCCTCATTTTGTGTACTCCTTGTATTAATTACCTCAGTCTCCATTTGCCAACTACTGTTAGAATCTGAGCAAGTCCCTTCACCACACAGTACTCCTAGGTATTCCATGAAAACGCATTTGTGAGTAGTGGGTTTACCCAGTTATCAAATAAATACATTTTAAAAAACAAGTTGCCTCAGTTCAACAGTTCCTGTTAAATGGCTAGCATTCCCCAGCTTTTTGGAATGTCGCATTCCAGGATTACCAAAATGGGCTTTCTCAATACACAATCACATGAATTACTGCATAATTCCAGGAAACATCTGTTTTTTTTTCTGTTTTTCCTTATACTTCAGCATTAGATCCTAGAATGCCTGTGATTACACAATGAAGGAAACACAAAACTCTGTATGTATATGGACTGTATTATAGTTAGCATTTAGGAGTTTTATCAATGTGATATGTGCTGCTAGCCATAGCCGGTCTTAGGCAGAGGCCAACTAGGTGGCTGCCTACGGCACCGCTCTAGCAGAGACACTTTTCAGTAATCTGGATGGTGTAAATAGACCACTGTGGGGGGTGGGGGGCACTGTGGAGCCCTTTTGCCTAGGGCACCACTTGACATAAGGCCTACCCTGCTCCTAGCTATTTCATAGCAGCAACGACTGCAGTACTTTGAACAGCAATAATGTCTGGGAAACACTGAGTTGTTTTAACAACATCTGTTTAGATCTGGACTTTTAGTCTGCAAATTGCACTATCAATATTTAAAAGCATTTGAAAGTTTGTAAACGTACACTACCACTTGGTTATTTACTAAACTGGATAGTGTAATAAATTGTCCTCATTTTCTTCACAATAATGTTCTTAACTCATTACAATCAAGGGATGCCTGAAAATATTTCTACAGTTACAGCCTACTGACGCCTCTAGGTGTCAAATGTTGTTTGTTCATATTTGCATTAATAATTCCATAATCATGCTGCATACAAAATATTAAAAGATTTCTTCTTAAAGTTTACAAAATGGCAATCACAACAGTAATGATATTTGACCACTATTCAGTTTTGTTCATATAATATTTATTTATATTGTCATAAATTTTACATTTTCTAAATATCTCAACAACCAAGCTGCACAAATAGAGCTGCTTAGCCTCGTATGAAATTTCTCAGCTGGATGACCAAAACGCCGTTAGTAGTATGCATGTAACTTGAGTGGTTGCTGAGATATTGCAAGTTGTTTTATGTTCATCATTAAGCACTTGCTAGCTGCTCTTGTAAGCCATTTTAAACTTAACCAATTTATTTTTCAAAGATGACAATCAAACCCTATACCGTCTTGCTATGAGGCAAGCACCTTAACCATTATACCAACCCCCAATATTTAGAAAAACATTACAAACTTAAAAGTTACTAAGTTTACTGTGACCTATAAAAAAAGTTTAAGACCTAGAACCTAAAGAATACTACCACTGTAAAAGTAGTTTGTACTGAAGGGTTTGCCATTTACACTTCTTTAGTAAACCAATGGTTCCAAAGATATGAGCATTTTTTTTTGTAATGTGGAACATACGATTCTATCAAACAGCTTAGGCTCTGCACATTGTACACTTCAGTGCAAGCTACCAGAACTCCATTGGAGGAGATGATGCAATACCTTGGGCCCTCACTAATTACATTGCTGCTTTAAGTACTTTCATTTTTTTATATATAAATCATTTTTATTACATTTCAATAAAATAAGTACACTGAGGTCTGCACAGTTTGTTACCCAGAAGATAATCATTTTATTTCCTGACTTATTTAGTATTAGTTTAAGCCTGTGCAGAGTCTGCATGTTCTTATTAAGTTCAAGTTGGTTTTCTCCGATATTCTGGTTTGCTCCTACTCTCCAGAGAAATGCATTAAGGCAGATGAGTTACTCCAGTTTGTCCTTAGGTGTGTGTGCAGTCAGTGTGCGATATGGAAAAAGTTTGGGGAATCTACTTCCATTCCTTTCTTGTTTAGCAACCTGTGGATGACGGCAACTGTTCATGGGGTCAATGCAAGAGTCAGATGCACCTAAACAATGTTGGATAAAGCCTGTGCAAATTTTGGGGATGATTTAGTTATTGCAAAAAATTTATCTAAGTTCTGTTTCTTGTTTATTATTACACATAATTGAACTTGCAACCCATCCAATAAAAGTTAATAATTAAGAAACACACTGCATATCAAAGAGTGTTCTAAAATACATCTCTTATTACTAAAATAAATAAAAATATGCCAAGAGAACTTGTACACTGGCAGTATGTATGTCTTCACAAGTTTGAAAGGCTACAAAACTAATTACTCATAATACGCAGTTAACATGTAGCTTGGAAATAAAAGGAAAACAGATTTAATTAACCGTTATAACAAATAGTCATCATTAGTTCATTACTAAGGCCTTTGGGCTATAAACGTAAAGTTTCAAGTTTAAAAATAAACCATGCTTCCTTTTGCATAAGCATATTTGAAATATTATAATATATTTGCCTATTCAAAGTTTTACGCATAATAAAAACGTTTAACATTTCCTGATCTGCTGTATGTGTTTGCTGAAAATGAGTGTCCACTGGGCTATCCTGCAAGATAGTCTTAATATCCCTAGTGTTCTTATAGAGCTGCCCTAACTGGACATTTAGTCTTTCCTATGTAAAAAAACAAAAGATTACAAACACACTTTACAGTCAACTACTACCTTCTGATGGTAGTCTAAAATCTGTGGTGATTTAAAAATCTGCCCATTAATTACTTGGCTGGGGATGCTGTCCCTCTGTTTACAAACACTGCAGCCCTTACATCCATATTATTCTATCTCTCTCCTGTCCGGTATAAGGGAGTTCTTATGTGAAAGTTTCAGAACATAATTCAATTTAGTTCTTAAAATATCATTATATTATATTACATTATATTATATTATACATCAAAATTTCCTTAAAATCCACATTTCTCCTTTCACAAATGGTGCATAATGATTTACAAAGTAAACTTATTTTCTTCAGGAAACTTAAATCTTATATTCTATTATGGGCATGTTAGAGTAACTGGTGGAGTATGAAGATGAGTATGCAAACTATGTACAATATACATGTGTATATGCATATCTGTGTATATATATAACTTATCAAAATACTGACACTAACATATTGACAGTTCATAATATCAACACATCAAAATACTGATATTCAAAATACTGACAAAAAATACCCAAACCCCACATGAAATAAAATACAAAAAGGCCTTCTAATTCTGTGATCAATTTGCAATAAAAATACAATAAACAAAATAAGTAAAAAAAAAGTAAACTATATCAATGTCACAGGATGTGGCTTGTGTGAACAGTGCTAGTGTTACAGAAAGGAATGTTGATTTAAGAAAGACACAGAGGTCAGGCAGGGGCAGGGTTATGGTCAGCATGTATCTATAAGGTAGGTATGGCTCATAGGGTTATAGGTGTTCATTAGGCTAACGACCTCAAGGGCCTTTTTAAGCCTAGCCATGCATCCCAAATCTCTGACCAGTTCTGGTACCATTGATAAATGTAAGCAGGGGTTTGGGAGGTGAAACATTTACAGGCTGCCTGTGTCCATTAGAGACATAGACTGTGTCCATTAGAGGCATAGGTGCCAAATCAGGGATGAATTTCCTGTTCCTCATCTAATTGCCAAGTAACACTTTAACTAGGTTAGGGAGAAACTCTGCTTTACATGGATGGGGAGCCTGTTCCAGAGATGAGGTAGTATCTGGGATACATACCTGTCTCAACAGCAGGTCCTATTTATATCACAGGCAAGGTTTATGTCTTTAGAACAAGTAATCCTGGCCCTGTTTGTTTTGTGGATATGCAGGAGGCCCATCAGAGTAAGGTCTGACAATGCCTTGTATGCCAGGCATAGATCTCCCCTCAACAGCCTGTAGGAGACAGAATACAGGGGTAACACCTTGAGGTGGTCTGCATATGACATGTTACTTACGCTCTGTATTATTTTAGTAAGGAACCTCTGTGGACATTCCAGTTGTTGAGTATGCCTGATTAGGTACATACTAAAGGGGGCATTGTACTCAATGATAGGTATGATGATTGCCAAATACAGTGAAGCAATGATTCCTTGGAACAAGATGCCAAACATTTGTTTATAAGTTTCACAGCACAGAACAATTTCCTCACTACTGTAGACATGTGATGGTCAAAGGCTAGATTATGTGTATCCCCAAGTCCCTGACTACTGTGTCAGCTCTTAGGGGTGTATTGTCAAAATGATGGTTTCTATGGGTGGATGACTTCCCGGAGGATATTATTATGCATTTCTTGGCATTTAATTTTAGTCCATGACTCTGACACCAGCTATTTGTCTGTGTCAGCCCTTCCTGGAGAACATTTGTGTTGGTGGGGGATTCAATGACAGCTCTTAATTTGCAATCATCAACAAATTTAGTCATCCAGAGGCCATTGCCATTGGCCTTGACTTCAGAGAAGTTAATGCCAAAAAGGAGTGATCAGAAAACCAATCCCTGATGGACTTCACTTGTGAATGGCCTTTTTGTAGAGGTGAACTCCCCAGTTCTAACTTCCTGGGTCCTGTCTGTAAGCCAGCTGGTTTGGTTATCCACTGGATGGCATAAGAGTTTGTACCTAACCTCTTGAGTTTGTGAACAATGCCTGAGTGGGATATTGTGTCAAATGCCTTGGCCAGGTCAAGGTAGGCAGTGTGAACCATTCTGCATTCATCTATTGCTTTGCTAACCTTCTCAAAGAAGTCCACCAGGTTGAGTAGGCATGACCTGCCCTTGACAAAATGTAATCCGGTTGGGTCCATTGCCTGGAGGTTTCCTATATCACTGTTGATCATTTCACGATAATTCTTTCCATAACTTTGCATGTGAGTCTAGTGAAACTTTTGTGTCTGTAGTTTCCAGGGTCTGTAGATAGCCTACCTTTATGCAGAGGGACGATTGCTGCTGTTCCACACTCATGGGGAATGAAACCTGTTTGGAGGCTACAATTAAATAGCAATTCCAAAGGGCCTGATAGGTCATGTTTCATGCTATTTAGAAGGCATCCTGGAATATTGTCTGGGTCCATTGATGCAGTGTTCTTGGCCTTAGAGAGAGCATTAAAGACCTGTTCCCTAAAGATAGCAGGGGGATTTATATTTGATGGCATTTCCTGAGGGAAGGTTGAGAGAGAGAGAGAGAGAGATAAAGTTGGAGATGAATTTGCTGGCCAGTAGGTTTGCTAAATCTTTTAACTCAATACAGGTGGTTCTATTAACAATGAGCTCTGCACACAACTGTGTATTTCCTTTGAGGTTGCGAGACATAGCTAAAGAATGCCTTGTAGTTGTCCTTGGCCGGGGAGGCCAAATTTACCTCAAATTTGGCTTTAGTAAACTTTTATTTGCCCTCTGAGCTGTTTGCTTAGTTTGATGAGAAAGCATTTATCCTGCTGGGTGCTGCACCTCCAAATTTTTGCCATTATTGTCTTCCTTCTATTATACAGCCTGTTGATGTTATTATTCCAACCAGGGTGGCTTGTTTGAATTAGTTCTGTAATTCTTCCTGGTAGATACAGCTGCCTCTGTGCAGCTGGTAACATGCTTGTATATGGTTTCTGTGAACAGTTCTGCTTAGGCAGCAGTATTCTCAGGGCTTATGGAGGCTTGAAAGTTTGCTAGGTTATCACTTAATGTAGAAGGTTAGCCTTAGAGTAGTTCCTGAATATTCAGGGTTAGCTGGGGTTCCAGGTTTTATTTTTAATTCAAAGGAGACTATCTTGTGATTTGGCCATACCAGAAAACACATTACCCTAGGGACTGTGCAGAACTCTCCCATATTAGTAAGGAGTGAAAGCAAATCCAGTATGGTTGCACCTCTGGTTGGTGTATGGACAATATGGTCACAGGAGTTTGTGTTTAAAAAAATCCAGGAATCTCTGTGCCTGTACATTTGGTGTCATATATGATTCCCAGTTAATAGTTGAGTAGTTAAAGTCGCCCATGTATATGGTATTGGGTTGGATGGTGAGTGTTTCCAATATGTTTAAATACATGTTATGGGTTTCCTGGGTCATACAAGGGGACCTATAGCTTGCAAGGAAGTGGTATGTGATGTTGCCTGTGGTGATTTGAATATAGAGAAGCTTGAGTGCATTGTCCTGTTTGATCAGCCTTGAGGTATATTTATTTTTGATGTAGATCGAGACACCTCCACCTTTAGTCCCTGGCTGCGTAGTAGCTGGTCTAAATAGCATACCTATCAACTGTCCAGATTTTTGTAGAATGTTCAGATTTTTGTCTCTTATTTTTGGATTGTTCCTCATAAAAATATGTGGTTGCCTGGCAAATCATTGAGGGCTGAAATCACTAAATAATAAAAGTAATGACAAACATTTGAGTTTCAGACTTCATATCCTTCAGAAATTATAAAACGATGCAAAATTTGTCATTCTAGCAACATTCTAAGTTTATAGGAACAAAATTTAAAATATATCCCCCCCCCCCCCATTACTTTTGGCTTTGTCAAGATTTCTTGCTCTGAGAGATTGAGAGGTATTTGTGAAAGGCACCCAAACCTTGCACTGTTGCTGTGCTCTCCGCAGCTTTAAACCATGTCTCAGTGACTGCACAAATGTCAGCATTCTCTAGGGTGAGGAGAGCTTCTAGGGAGTGGAGTTTTTTATTTAGACGCCTACCTTTGAGAAGTAGCACCTTTAGATTTTCTTGGTTTTGATTTGCTATGTCAGCAATACTTTCAGTTTGGCAATGCCTAAAAGGCACAAAGTTTTAGCTAATATTCAAAATTCTAGAGGAAGAGGTACAAACCATCCCTGGCAAAGCAGCGTGGTCTGCTGACCATCTCCTTCTATGCTGACAAATATTGCACCCCCTTAGAATGACACCATAAAGTAAGCCAGTTATTAAAGTCAGTCATCTTTCATTCACACTGTGACATCATCCTTGGTGAAGATAAAATGCTGCCCATTGCTAGGCTCTTACCAGTCTGGGACACAGATTCTGAGAGCTCCATGATGTCTCTCTTCATATAGTCTAGGGAGGTACATCTCGGGTCATTTACTCCCACATGGACTATGACTGAGTCATACTGGTACTTGTGGTTCAAGATTCTGGCCTCCAATAAGCACCTGACCATGACTTTCTCCTTACTTAGCTTGGAAAGAGGAACATCACTGTGTCTCATGATGGAATCTCCAATAACCAGAATGTTGGATTGTGTGGCAGCTTGTCTTATGGGCTTAGAAGTAGAGGCTCTATGAGCTGTGGCTCTATGTGTTGATGTGGGTGTTGTTTTGAAAGATTGCATTCAGGGCTACTGAGGGTATTTATTATGTGGAGTTGTTTGGGGTTTAGGGAGGTTACACTTAAGTGCCTCAGCATATGTTGGTCTATGTGTCTGCTTTGAATTGTTTGTTATGGCTGCAGCGTGTGTACTACTGACAACCTGAGGAGTACTTTTATGTGAGAGCTTTGCCTCCAGTAACATTGTGTAAATACATCTCTCACATACTATGTCAGTTTAATTGAGAATTAACTGGTTGTAAACATGAGGCGATGATCCCCATATCCACTAACCTGGTAACGGAGATAGTGGGAAAGTTCATATCCATGGCAACAGACCCATTTTTATTGATTAAATGATTGGAGTGAAAATATAAAGTAATGTCAGGTGTATCCGGTTTGCAACTCTGGGGCAGTGATTGTCACTGCAATCTAGTTGTCCTGTGTGCAACTAGTTATTTCAATGGTGGTTTTACAAGAAAAATGTCAACTCAAGGTGTTTGCTTCTATACAGGACATTGCCAAACACTTGTGAAGAAACTAATAAGTAGACCCTGATGATTTGTGGTTGAAGTATTTAGGCAGATATTCAGAAGATAGGTTAGACAGCAATAAATCAAGCAGTACTTACTGAAAAGAAATAATTAGCTTGTCAAGAATGATGAAAAGAAGGGAGTTGTATGAATGACTACTGCCTGACTACTACTAGTGCTAGTCTCACTATAGCTCCACACTGTTGGAATACAATGCTCCTTTGCGGTTTCTCTCAGCAGAAGCAAAATAGTAGCACCAATCCCAAGATGAGAAGCAGGACACAGGATCTTTGGTGATCAACAGTCTTGTTCAAGATGATGCAAGGGTCTGTAGGCTAGTTGTAGCCTTTTCCCAATAGATGCCTTGAATAGCAATCAGATCAATCAGAAGGTCAAACACAGACACTCACTGACCAATCAGAAGCAGCCAGGAATCATTGCACTGCTTTCTGGTGATCAGCAGTCTCCAGAAAATAATGTTGCTTTGCTCCTTCTCTCACCAGGACCATAACAGAAGCACTAATCCCAAGATGACTACTAAGAGGCAGAAAGTGGGCTCTCCAACAACTGATCTTGCAGTAGATGTTGCAGATTTTAAAGGTAACATGGAAAATATGTTACTATCCTAAGAGCTGCAGTGTGCACTAAGCAGTTAGATATGAAAGGGGAGCAACTTAAGCTTTAGCTATCCAGGTGGAAAGCCACTAATTTTAAAAGAGCAAGATAGATTGGAATGGGGTGGGCATTTTGTATTGTGGTTCTATGGAATACATGGGATGGCCAATACATTTAAATAGCTGAAGGGGAGTGATTTCACAAAATTATATTTTTGTGCTTACTCACAATAGCCAATGAAAAGGAGAAAGAAGGGGATATGTGGTCAAATTAACATAAGGGACAGGAGGACAGGTAACTAGAAGGAGAGTTAAGTTTAAAAACACAACAGCACCAGGATGGAAGGCTGACGAAAACTTAATTTCTGTGTGACTCACAAGAGACACAGCTGTAGTCTCTTTCCTAGTTTATATATGCATTTTAAAGCAGAATATAAGTAAAACACAGTATAAAGAAAATAAATCACAATACAGAAAACAGAAGAAGGCAGTGAAGCAATACAAAATTCAAGAAAGCAAAACCAAACTAACCTTTCCCCTAACAAGTTGTGGCAGAGTCTGGTGAGCTTTTCACCCCTTTTCATCCTTAGCTATACATCTTGCTTATTTGACTGTTTTGGCAAACATTTACAAACTAGGATGACTTGTTCCATCAGGGAAAATTATCTTAATTAGTGATGCTTCCTTATGCATAAAAACAACTACAACAAATACTGACTCTCTCAGTATCTGCAATGACAAAAGTAAGTGATCCTCTTATTGGAAGACCAGATTTAAAAAAAAACTTTTAAAGTGTCTAAAAGAATTAATCATTATGGCCAATGCCCTTGATATTTTTCTCTAATTATGCACTTGCTTCCTCTTTTATCAGTATAGTTCTTCAAGTACTCAGAAATGCATTTTTGAAACTCCATTGAAGCAAAAAAAAAATGACTTGTGAAGGCCTTTCAAGAGTGTGAAGTGATGTTGAATGAATCTGGATGCCCTTCCATCTCTGGTTAAAGATCTGATCTGTCATTTAACTTAAGGTCGGAAAAGTGGGTATCATTTCACTCTGGAAATACTCGCGGTCAGGCAACTTTCTTCAGTTAAACATGTGATCAGACATCCATCCTAGGGTTATGGGTTTGATTTTTTTCATTGTTACTTGGGAAGAGGACAAGCATCACTTCTATGTTATCATGCAATCACTATGCAGGTCTCCTAAGTAAAGCTGTCAAGTAATTGTCTGTAAACACTCATGTTGTTGAGCCTTCCGTAACTGGTCTCCATGACCTCAGTACATATTAGTTATTATTTAGTTCTGGAAGCATTAGCTCCAGCTACATTTGCCATTTTTGTACCTTATGGTCAAGAACTGCTGCTGTTGTATGGAAAATCTAGTCAATGGTGTATCATTTGCATCCCTAAAGGACATGTTTTCCACCTAACTGTGGACATTCGGATTCACTAACTCCAATGTAAAACACAGATTTTTGTTCAAATATACAATTGTTGGCATAGTTTTCCTCCATGCATGCATGGTATTATAGTACGGAAAAAGAACATTATCTGTCTTGTTTGACTAGGACTTACCGCTAGAATTCATAACTTTCATAACCTTCTTGAATCCTTGAACAGACTATTTATCTAGCCCCTTTGTGCCTGTGTTGTGAGATGCAGACATGCAACATTTAATGCTACTATGCTTCACAAATAGTTTAAATTCTTCTGGAATAAATTATGGACTATACCATTATAGCTTAAATTCTTCTGGAATAAATTATGGACCATACTGTTATAGTTTAAATTCTTCTGTAAATAAATTATGGACCACACCATTATTATTAACAATTGGGCAGGCTATTTACTGCATATATCATCCCTGAACTACTACTGTCTTTTCAGATAAGTTTTTCTGTACTTGGTTAAGTGCAACATGGATGAGTTTAAATGATGTCCAAACCAAAGGGTAAAAAGGTCATATAGGCAAACCATTTTGCAAAAACTACAATAAAAACCTAGCCAGGTTAGAGTATTCACTGTGTATTACCTTAAATCTCCTGTAGTGGGGCAATATATGCATCTCTCTCTCCCTCCCTCTCTCTCTGTCTATACACACACACATATATATATATATATATATATATATATATATATATATATAGATATATATATATATATATATAGATATATATATATATATATATATATATATATATATATATATACAGACACACACACACACACACACACACACACACACACACACATATATATATATATATATATATATATATATATATATGGGACTACCTCATAAGACGAAAATTCCACTTACCTGACTTTCACAATACCAAGATGAAAAAGACAACATCATAATACCAACGTCCCGGAACACTGACTTTCCACTCTAGGTAAGTAAACACTTGGCCACCATGTTGAACTTTACTCCTTACCCCCATGGTAGCGCAATCTCAGAGTTGGTATATTTTGTTGGGGGGGGGTGAAGCCCCCCTCCATGGATGAGTTTAATTTGCTTCCGTTTCCATTTATTTTTCAGGTTGACCAAGCAGTTACACAGCAGGATAGAGCAATAAGTCCCCAAACTATGGAGAAACCAATGGAGTTGGAAACATCTGATGAATTGCCATATGAAGATACTTTGGAGCCTTTCACAGGAAACCAATACAAACATTCAGTTAGAGTTGTACAGCAAGAGAAGGAACAGGAAACTGTGACAACTCTGGCGCAGTCAATGTTGTGGAGGTATACGCCAGTGAGTTCCCATATGAAAGAGCAAGTGATGACGCAGAATGAAACTAAAGAGAATGTGGCACAGGAAGATGCCCTGGAACTTCCTATAGAGTGCCCATAGGAAATGGAGAACAAGGAATGTGCCCTCAGTTTAGAAGAAAATGATCTAAGAGAAGAGTTGTTTGATTTATTTGAAATGGGCAGACATATTAAGATCAATGAAAGAAACAGACTACAGAAAGTCGATAAAACAGAAAAAGTTAGAAGTTTGATAAAACAAATAAACACAGTAATTAGGACTGTCCATAGAGATTCGTGTGATATAATAGAAATAAATAGTATACGTTATTGTGTAGCTAAATTAATAACAGATAAAGTCTTGCCACAAAAATATAGGATAGTAAGGGAAAGGATGGGGAAAATCGAATGTCATTATGGAATCATGGAAGTATGAAATAGAGAAAAGTGTAAAGCAATTAAGATAAGAAGTGTCACTGTTAGAAGAGTATAAAAGTGGGAACAGATTAACAAAAATACTCAGAAAGACAGATGTGATAAAAGCAATATGCAGTATCAAAACAGCTCAGGATCTGTTGTGCACTATCGCAAATAATAAACTAAAAATATCAGCTTAGAAGATATGCAGATAAATATAAAGGAAAAGTACAAAACAAGCAATTTACTGATGACCCAAAAATGTTTTATAAAGAATTTGGAAACAAGGCACAAGGAATTGAAACACCACCAAAAAAAGAGGAAATAGATACATTTTGGAGAAATATCTATGAAGATCCTGTGGAACATAACAAAGATGCTAAATGGATAGAAGAAGTTGTTGTGTCTTTCGGCTTTTCCCAGTTAGGGGTCGCCACAGCGGAACTCCGGTCCGCTAATGATTGGCAGTAGGTTTTTACATGCTGAGTTGCCAGCTCTGATGCACAACCTTCAACAAAGGTACGCCCATTCATGCATGTCCCCACACAGAAAACACTTTACCTGAGAATCTAACAGGACAACATCTTACTGTGAGGCGACAATGCTACTGCAGCACCGTACAGGATATGAAATGGGATGAAGTAACAGCCAGAGAGATTGAAACAAAGTTAAGGAAAGCTCCTAATTGGAAAACCCCAGGCCCAGATGCAGTACCTAACTTCTGGCTAAAAGTATTAACATCTTTATATGTAGATTTAGCCATGAGTAAGAACTATTTATATGCACACCCTGGACCAGACACTATTCTGGTTAACAATAGGAAAAACAATACTCTTACTTAAGAGTGAACCTGCAAGCTATCCTAAAAACTACAGACCAATAACTTGCCTTCCAATGACATATAAACTACACACTGGAATTGATGCCGACAGAGTTTATAGTCATTTAAAAGAAAACTCAATCGTGGCAATAAAGCAAAAGGGTAATAAAAGAAAGTGATATGGAACAAAGGATCATTTGTTGTTAAATAAAGACATAATGGAGAATTGTAAAAAGGTGAAGAATCTAAGTATGACATGGATAGACTACAATAAAGCATTTGACAGTATCCTACATTCATGGATAAAAGAGTGCTTAAAAATGTATAAGATAAACACTACACTGATCGATTACATTACAGCGACCATGAAACATTGGCAAACTACTTTGCAGTTAAGCCATGATAAAGGACGAATTATTATTCCAGGGATAAAAATTCAGACAGGGATATTCCAGGGTGACTCTCTATCACTCTATGTCACCGCTGCTATTTTGTCTTGTCCTTAACCCATTAAGGTGTCTACTTAACAGACTAGGTCATGGCTACAATTTGGCTCTCAGAAAACAACAAAGTGTAAAGATTTCTTATGTTCTTTTTCCAGATCGTTTAAAACTGTATAGCTCATCAGATGAGGAACTGAAAGGAGAACTGCAAGTGGTCAAAACTTTTTCAGATGATATAAGAATGTCATTTGGACTTAATAAATATGCAAAAGCAACATTTAAAGCAGGAAAACTGCAGCACCAAGAAAACAGCAGTTTGGGACAGGAATGTGATATAAAAGAATGTGAGCAGGAGGGAGTGTATAAGTATTTCGGAATTGATGAAGGATCAACAATAAAACATGAACAAATGAGAATAAAACTTAGTAAGGAATGCTTTAGAAGACTTAATACTGAAAACACTGTTGACATCTAGGAACAAAGTCCAAGCTATAAACCAATTTGCTCTTCCTGTCCTAACTTACAGTTTTGGAGTGTTTGACTGACCCCAAAAGGTGGTGGATAGGTTGGACAGAAAAAACAAGAAGGATGCTTTATGCTTATCAAATGATTTATAAAAATCAGTGCACACCAAGATTAGGGTCTATGTCAGAAGAACATTGAAAAATTAAAAAAATCAAATGCTCACATGAGCAAATAATCAGGAACTCGAAATCGCTATTGTGGGGGGCTGTGCCCCCCACACCCCCCACCACTAAATATGTATTCCTACTCCAAGATCACACTACAGTGAGGAAAGGGCAAATATTCTGATCTTCACTGTACTGCAATCCAAAAAACTAAATATCGAATTTCTGATTTTTCGCTCATGTGAACGCTTGATATTTTAATTTTTCGTCATTCTAAAGTAGACCCCAAGATTACTGTATATGTATTCCCCATTCTGAAGAAGGTATGGTCCTCTTTGAAATTGATAACATGTACAGATCTGCAATAGTGAGACTGCATAAATATCTACTGACCTCACAAGAGCAAAATGTAGGGAAAGTTTTGAAACATGAGGAGAATAAGTCTAAGATGACTTCCCTGCTTAGTTTAGCAGAAGCATATCGGCATCAAGTGGGAATGGAAATCAAACCAGAAGTAGATAAAATTCAGGCAGCAATTAAATGTGCAAAAAACAAAAGAAAGAATATAAAGTGAATAATTAGATGAGAAGGCAAGAAATGTGGAAAATGCATAAACATAGTTGCAAGTATAGAAAACTCTTGGGACAACCTCGTGTTATTTTATTTAACATTTGTTGACCGGGAAAGTCCGACTAGGTTCCACAGAGCCTATTTTCAGCGGAGGCCTGGGGAGAAATGCTCCAGATGCAGGTCTTTGGAATGTGAGAGGAAACCAGAGTACCCGGAGGAAACCCACGCGAACACAGGGAGAACATGCAAACTCCACACAGAAGGCATCTCAGCTGAGAATCGAACCGGAGAACCTCTTGCTGTGAGGCGACAATGTTAACCACTGCACCACTGTGCCACCCATGTTAATCAGGATCAAATTCAGGAATGGTTAAGGAGAAGTGAATTTAAGCCAAAAGATGAAAGGTTAATATTGGTGGACCAAGATAGTGGACTACATACATGTTGGTTTACAAAGTCCATTGAACATGTGGGAGAAACAGACAAATGTAGGTTTTGTAAAACAGAAATGGAAAATAGTAGCACACTTTGTTGTTGGTTGTGATGTACTAATGGCAAAAGGACTGTATACTGAAAGGCATAATAATGTGGCAAGACTGTTGGGGATTGTGCAAATATTATAATATTGATGTAGCTGAAAAACACTGGAAACATGGGCCACAAAGCATAATAGAAAATTATGAAGTTTATATCACATGGGATCATCCATTACCAACAATTCAAATAATAGATGCGAGAAAACCAGATATAGTAGTCCATAAAAAGAAGACAAAAGTAGCATTGATCATTGAAATTGCTACACCCAGTGACTACAGTGTCTTGCATACAGAGAGATACAAAGTCATAAAATACCAGGATTTGCAGGCAGAAACAAGAGCAATGTGGGAGAATGATACCCAGACAAATCTGATAGTAGAAGGAGCAATGGGCTTTTTAAAAAAGAATTTACAGTTGCACTTAGATATGTTACCAATACATGGAACTCCATATGAATTGCAGAAGGAGTCATTACTGGGCACATTGCAGGTGCTGCAAACAGAACTTCTGGCTAACATCAAAGACTGATACAACACTAATATCAAGAACTTTAATCATACTTTGACTTAGGAATGGGGTACATTTCCATCATGGTATTAGAAACCCAAAATACTTGGAGAAATTAAAAAAGCAAGAAATGTACTTTCAGGGATTTTTATTTGCATCTCATTATGTCCTCATTAGACTGCTCATCCTCATTTGCATGTCATTGTACATTAATTTACATACCCCTCTTTCTGTGCCTTTTAGATTGTTGCCCTGTAACACTATCAGGTTCTGTGAATCAGTACCTAGTGGCACTTTCCCACTTCAGAGCAACATCACGCTGAATATGACAAATTTAGTATGAATACTAGTCTAACTTTCAAATGGGAATACACCTGGGGTGGAAGGTGTTACATTTCTCAAAAACATCATCCAATATCATCTGTTACTTGTAAACTATTAACTATTTATTTTTGTATATTGTTTTAAATGCTAATTAATTTAAAAATAAGACATTCTTTTTATGGCTCTTGCTGTTACTACAATGAATTTTGATGTTGTCTCTTATTTACTTTTGTAACTCGATCATGGCTGAAAAGGGGCTCTTTTAGCCCAGTCCACATAATTTTTGAAAATAAATAAGCAAATAAATAAATAAAACCATATGATTGTGAAAAGTAAACTTAGTAGAATCATTTCATGGTAGTATGCCTATTCTAATATTTTGAAATTAAAAGCACTGTGATCCATTGTCCTGACTTGGCCGGAAAATTCTAAAATACTACACAGCATTCAAAAAACAAAATACTCAAGGAAAACCTAGTAAGAAGGCAATTGAAATGTGGGAGAAGCCCCATTGATTACAAAGCACCCTAATGTGGATTTTTAGATTATTTTAATTTATTTATTTTTTTATTTATCCTTTGTTGACCAGGTTAGTCCTACTAGGCTTGTGGTCTCTTTTCAGAGGTGACCCAAGATGGTATCTATGCTACTAGGAGAAGATTAGTTAGAATTAGAACACCAGGGAACTTCCTCTATGCTTTCAGTAGGTGCATTGAGATCTTTACGTCCACCTGAGCTACCACCAGCTCAAGCAGATGGGCCCTCAGTTTAATGTCTCATCCGAAGGACAACATACAGGGGATGCACCACTCCCCTAATGACTAACCTGGTCAACAAAGGATAATGGATTATGGATTACTAATATCCAACTTATTTTAAACCCCAACAAGACCAAATTACTCTTTTTTGCCCCCAATAAATGCAAAACCACAACTCCTTCCTTCACTATCACCTCCAAAAATGGCACCACAATCTCCCCTCCCACCTGAGCTACCACCAGCTCAAGCAGATGGGCCCTCAGTTTAATGTCTCATCCGAAGGACAACATACAGGGGATGCACCACTCCCCTAATGACTAACCTGGTCAACAAAGGATAATGGATTATGGATTACTAATATCCAACTTATTTTAAACCCCAACAAAACCAAATTACTCTTTTTTGCCCCCAGTAAATACAAAACCACACCTCCTTCCTTCACTATCACCTCCAAAAATGGCACCACAATCTCTCCCCCCCATACTAAGCTCCTCGGTGTTGAAATAGAGAAGGATCTTCACTTTGATGTCCATATCTCACAAACCATTAAAAAGGTACATAAAAAATTTGGACCTTTATAAAAACATAAACAGTTCCTATCAGACCAAGCAAGAATCTCCCTAGCCCAAACCCACCACTTGTCTTCCCTAATGTATGCATCACCAATCCTAATTCACATCAGGAAAACAGACCTAGACAAACTAGAATCATGTTACAATAAAATTACAAAATTCGCCAATAACTCCACTTTTAGACATCATCACTGTCTTGCCCTAAAGGAACTACAGTGGTTAGAACTCCCTCAGCTAATTAGTTACCACCAACTAGTGCTCACATTCAACATAATAAGGAACCCCCACAAAACCCCAGCCCTAAACCAACTACTAAAGCAATATTCAGCAAATCGTCCTCTACGCTCATCCAACAAAACCCTGCTCTGCATATCCAAAGCCAACAATACTGCAGGGAAAGCTCTTTTCTCTCACACCATCGCTAGGGAATGGAATAATCTCCCCCAAAATATCTCCTCAGCACCATCTATCTCACTTTTCAAAAAATCACTTAAGTCACACCTCTTGCAGTCATGGCTCTGTCCTTGCATCACATAAATGCTTTCATGCCCTCCTCCAAATATTGTTACCCACCTCTCTTCACTGCTTACCATCTCTAATATACAGCGCTCAAATACTCTCATACAGGGCCTACTATTTTGCAAATTATTTTATCTTGTGAGATGTCTCCTTAATGGCATAAATTTTTGATTGCATCAGTCAGTGTGTTTTGTTCTACCAATACTGACATCCAGGGTCTACTATGTATAAGCTAAGCTTGTCTAGAACAAACTATTGTATGATATACTTCTTTGATTGTATATATACCACTGTACAGAATTGTTTTTGTTGTAATTGTGTTGTTGTGGAGCTTTTCTCCCCGAGCCTCTGCTGTAAATGGACCTTGTTCCAGTATGACCTTCCCGGTAAACAAATGTAAAATAAATAAAATAAAAATAAATAAATAATGCTGCATTGCAGTGTCAGTAATCCAATCACCTGGAGTGGGAATAGAACCCACAGCATTCTGGTCTTCTAGCACCAAAGACAAGTGTGCTGGCTTCATGTTGCAATGACAGCTTCTCTATACCTTTTACCTTTTACTTCATTACTACAGTCCAATCCAGCTATATCCATCACAAAGATGGCAACTAACACCATGACCAGTATAACCACTGGCTGGTGTAAACATACATGCAAACAACTTAATTATTGCTTTATTAATTACACTAACTAGGGAAACAAGACTTCTTGATTGACTGCACTATGGAGAAAATACAGACATGCAACAGCTTTAATAGATAGTATAGATGTAGGAGTGGAATTATTAGAGCTGCACGATTACCGGACTTTTATTGTAGTTTATAAAGTACACTATAAAGTAGTCCATAATTACATGTACAGAGCTAATGAACAACCTGACTTCCTTGCCATTTCAGCATTTCTGAGGGCAGTCCTGAGGGGGAACAATTCAGCCCTCTACTTTGCTCTGCTGCAGTGCAATATGTCAGCACCACAAAGTGTGCATCCACTGCGTTCACACTGTCATATGATGCCACACCTCCTTCATTACCATGTTATCCACTAACTAATGCCATCAAAGCCCACTTCTCTTGTGTCACTTTGTGCAGGTATGACGTAACTTATCATATTTCTCTCCAGCAGTCTGGTGCCATGAGAGAGGTCATCATCTCAATGAGACTAGGGCAGACATTGCTTTTAACTCCACAGAAATAAGCAGCTTTAATTGTCTAAGAATATATTTGTAAAATCTTGTAAGTAATTGTGACTTCCATAACATGATCCACTGTGAGGTGTTAATCACAGTTTGCAGAGATTATAAATTTATACCTTTTTAGGCCAGCTTAGCAAGCATTTAAATTCAGCTTAAAATGCAATTAGTATTCTGAAGTGCTAAGGCTAATGACTTTTGATTTTGCCATCATGTCTGATTTATTTGGCTGCCCATTTTTACAGGGGGACAGGATAAGGGGCACAATCTGGGGTCTATATTATATAATCGAAGTTTTATAACTTTGAATACCATATGGTCGATCCCATATGGTCAAAGTTATAAAACTTTGAACATGTACAAAAAAAAGTAACCTGACAGTTTAAAGCAGGGGGGCAAGCACCCCTGCACCCCCCAAACCCCCACTCTTTAAATATACCAACTTTGAGATCGCACTACAGTGCAGTAAAGGGAAATCTTGCCCCCCTGCTTACAATGCTTAGTTTTGTGTTTGCTGTTTTAATTTTTTTTTTATATATTCAAAGTTTTATAACTTCTACTATATGAGATCGACCATATAGTATTCACAGTTGTAAAACTTCGATTATATAATATAGACCCCACAAACTGTACTACTGTGCACTACATATCAAATGATAACTACTGATATATATTTCTACGCATTTAGTGACATTTTCTATTACACTCAGTCATACTGTATGCAGAAAATTAAGGGATAACCTAGATGCAAGCAAGAACATTAAGGTCAGGGGTGATTTTTTTTTTATTTGCATGGGCAATTCAGGTTTTGGTACTATTAAGTGTCATGTTAACAGTGATTCCAGTGGTTCTTTCTTTCAACAAGTACTTTATTACTTTATCTGTTTTCACCTAATAAGTGACATAGCTGGCTAACAGGTATAAGGAAATACTATCAGCTCAGTTTGGAATAGGGTGCCAAGTAACATCTGTGTGGACAAAGCAGGTTTTTCACACAAAGTCACTTACTGGAACACCTACCAAAACCAAGAACATCAGTGCAGGCTGACCCACAGTAGCTGCTATTCTGCTGATTGACCAGAGCAGTGGCTTCATACTGTTCATAAGTGGGTTGGTATATATTCACACCTAATAAGCACCCTAGTGTCCACAGAGTGTGAAGTGGTCAGTTAATTATGCATATGAAACTGTTCTAGTCTTTTGTTACAAGAGGACTTGCTGTGGGTACATTTGTGCTGTTTGGCCCACTTGTCACAATTGATAGATGACAGCAAGACATCCCAGGATGAATCTAGTTGCTATTAATGCTGTCTGTTACCCAGTCTTTCTGGAAGTTTGGCACAGTGATTATGGTAATGAGCTGTCGGGATTTTCTACTTCCTGTCTGGGTTCGATTACTGCAGTTTCTTCCTTTGTGCTTTTTGATTTTTGATTAATTTGCTTTGTCAGACCATAGTTTAGTACAGCAACCTTAGTAAATTTTATCCAGTCTGCAAAGACTAAGCAAACAGTGTAATTTAATATCATTACTATATTCTCACTTAATTACCAAACCAAAAAAGAAAGTAATTCATGTAGCAATGGCAGCCACTATTATATGCACTGTGAAACAACAAAACAGACTTGGGAGCTTGGCAAAAAGAGTCCCTACACACTCAGTTTGAAGTAAGAACATTATACACATTTACAGAAGATTCAAGCTTACAAACATTTCCTAGTCGGCACATACCACTATCCAGGACTATTGGGAATTACCTTTTCTTTCTTTTTCCTTCTCCAGCCAGCTTTAAGCACCATATGTGCTTCCTGCGATAAGACAAACAATAAATTATCCTCCTGAATAACTTGCCAGGCTAAAAATACCACAATTACAACCGTGACAAGTCTGCTACTGAAACAACAGACACACATGCCACACAGCTTAAAACACAACCTCCATTCTAGCAAACAGCAAGGAATGTAATTATTCTGGAACAGTATCAGACCTGAAAAATGGTGCTGTGCGGTGATAAATTTTGAACACTGAGAGACGTTACTTAATTCTAGAAGACAGCCAAGGGAATCCTTAATAATGAACTCTTTAAATGAGTGCAAATCCATTTACAGGGAAAAACTAATTGAATTTGTATTATATGTTGGTATGGATACTAAGTATGTTAAATAAAACAAAGATTTAGCAGAAAATATTTAGACAACAGCGTTTCCAGAAAGGACTAAGAAGTGACATGATGTAAAAAGAAAAAAAAAATATTCTTAAATATTCTGCATCAAATTAATTATTTTATTCTGGTACCAAAACATCTGTGAAATGGTAAAAGTGCTTTATTTTATTTTTCAATAATAGCGTGTAATAGAAGCAAACAGAAGTAAATATCTACCCAAGCAGTGCATTTATTCCACAACTGTGTACAAGATGGAATGCCATATCTTAACAGCTTTGTGGATATGGATTAAAACAAACAGGAAAACAGTTTGAAAATTGTTTGTGATCTATATAGTTCTCCAGAAATAACTCACAACCATGTCATCACATTTGATGAAATGTATGCCTTTATCTTTTCATCTCTTTACATAGACCCCTTTTTAAAATGTACGTAGGATGTAGTTACAAAGAACAATTTGTTCGCTGTCTCTTAAGTGGTGGTAGAGATGCTATTAATCTCCACAGTGCCATTTATTCATTTGTTGACTATTCAAATTTAGAAAATATAAGCTCTCTCTTAAAATAACAGGTCATTCTCTATGGGATTAATTGTGCTAGAAAATGGTTACCTAGATTCATATAATGCACTTATTAATTTCTGTATATATAATATATATATATATATATATATATATATATATATATATATATATATATATCTATATATATATATATATATATATATATATATATCTACACACACACACACATGCACGCACGCACTCACACACACACATGTACTCACACACACACACACCCACATATATTGTGTGTGCTGCTTCTGAAATGTCTATTCTATGTTATTCTATTTATATAGCAATTATATTTTTTCACTTGTGAGGGACCTGCTGGAATGCATGTCTTAACTTTCATAGTGGTCAGGTGCACCTCAGTTCTGTGGCTTGAAGCAGGGTTACTGAGCTGATTCTAACATGATGAATACTTGCAGATTGTGCTGAATCAAAATATTCAACCTATTTGTATTTCTGAGAAATGAAGAGCTTCTCAGGGTACTCTTGGACCTGCTGATCATGAATCATGATCCCGTCTTCTTACCCTCCAAGCTAAAAAGCACATTCTAGATTCTGGGAAATTGTAATTGATTTTTCAAGTGGTGTCAAGATGTAATAAATTGAACAGTGTAAGAAGAAGCTTAACATTCAAAGGGCATTAGTACAGAATGTAGGCAACGCTTCTTTAAACAACTCTTAACAGTAACCGACAAATTAAAGATAAATGCATTTTAAATCTATTTAAAATACTTATTTACTATATTAAATAATTTAAGCATTTCATAACTTAAAAAAGAGATTATATTATTAATATTATTATTATTATTATTATTTGTCTTGGCACCTAAACGTTTTATGTTTATTTACTAGATACAATGTCGAACACCACACTGTGTAAATGGCAGCCATGTGCCAATGTCTGGAAGCCTTTCAACATTGCCACATTTAAAGTTAAAAAGTTGGCAGGGTCATTGTTTCAGATATAAATTAAAAGTATTTCTGGCACAGAATACAGTAGAGAAAACAAAGGAAGCACACTTGAAAGTTACACAAGCATGGTATGAAAGTCGCATGTATTCCTTTAGTTAAAGTCACAGAGAAGCAAAACTCAACTGTACCAGATTTTCAACAGCACCATTGATTTAATTTCAAAATTTTTGTCATTATATTGAGAACAAGTGCTGAATTAGTTCTCTAGTAATTAAAGTCACTATAATTACAGAAGTCTTTTACATCAGAAAATGCATGATAATTCATGTCATCTTACTCCATTGTAAGTCTGTAGTGTCACTATTTAAAAATGTCCCTGACTGATAGTCTTTGTCTCTGTTTATTTTTTATCTTTCTCCTTGAATCTTAAGATAAAAGGCTAGGACCTATGCAGACATGTATCTTCTTTATCTCATCACAGGACAGCTGAAGAACAAGAAGCAAAACTCCTCTCTGCCTGATTACAATACTAAAGCAACCTGAAAAGGACAACATCTTCAAGTCCACAATGGAAACTCAAACAAATGAACTGAATCCATGAATGCTGTTTAGTCAAGCAGGTCAATAGAATTAAGATGAACTACAAACCATACACTGAAAGGATATCAAAAAACATCATGGAAACGCTGATGTATGGTCTCAAGATAACACTCTCATTAATAATAAGGAAATATTAAAGCTGTGGTTATATGACAGGCACCATTATACAACTCTCTGTTCATAATATACATTTCAACATAACAAGAAAAGGCTTTTGACACAGTTCACAAACACTTCTAGAGTACTGGGGTTGCTGGTATGTGTTCACATGTTAGCCAGGCTGAGAAATGGCCATGCCAAGGAAACCACTTCCTTTGCACTCTTGTAGAATTAAATACTTGGGTTTATAAATTAATTCAGATTTTGGTGCTAACTTTCACTTTCATGGAGGACTTAACAGACAGCTGAGAAGTATCTGAACTTTCCTGCCTTTCCTTCAAATCCATGAACACGTTTTAACAGTTATCTAAAACATGTTAATTTCAAGGCTTGTTCCTCTTGAAGAGTTGAATATCAGTGAGTGCCCGAACAAGGGGGTCAAAGAAGAAAATGAATTGCTATGGAATATATATACTTGTAGCCTGTGTGCATGTGTCCTACTTTAATCTGAACTGTTAGGTTCTACATTATCTGTATAATGTTGCTCAAAGCCTCATAAGGTGGACATGGTTTTGTAACTGGCCGGAGTGCTGAGCTGAGCAAGCTGAGTGAAGCAGAACAAACAACGTCACTGGAAATTTGCACCTCTCTGAATTGCTATGGTTGAAAGAAAGGAAGTTCCAATCCCATTTCTTACTGAGGTGACTTCATAGTATAGCAAAAAGGAGAAGAAAAAGGGTTTTCACCATAAAATTATAAACCCAAGTCTAGCTGAAAAGAGTTGAGAATTTGTAATTAATATTTATCTTGGTAAACTGCAATGACAGACTCATATATCCTCCAAGACAAAATCATACACTTTATCAAAGATATGTGACAAGGAATATGCTGGGACTGACTGTTTGAATTAAGAATGGAGATTCCCTCTCCCCAAGAGTGCAACAATGTAAAGTTGGAATATGGAAAGTATGTAATACGGAGGCACCCCCACCCACCCAAGAAAATGCTATTTTTTTTTTTTTCTTTTTTTTTAGAATGACACATTAGAACACTTGACCCTAACATATCAGTCTTTGCATAACATGGCTAAAAATTTCCAAACCACATCAATGTCGTGATCTATGTAACACACTCTCTCTATCAAATGTATGATTCTGTGGTACTCTGCAGGATAAATACCATATTTATTTACATTCAGCAGCTAAAAAAATGCAGATTAAATGCACTAAGGCATAGGTCAAAGAAATAAGAATCGGACTGCAGTATGTGTATTAATACTTGTAAAGTTAACTATTAAGTCAGTTGAATTTAAAAGGTAATAGTGAATTATTTTGTTCTTAATATACTTATTTACCATTTATGTATTGGCACGCTTAATTCACAGATGAACATGGAAACCCGGTAGCTGTTAAAGCCCCCCTTGGCCCACTTATTCACCTCTTTTCCCTATGTACTGAAGGTTCTGAAGGTCCTGCTCCATCTGCTATCACCAGAAGAATTACATGTCCCTCTTAATTCATCACTATTTTTGATCTGACATGTTTAGCAAAAAGGCTTGTTTCATGTATCTATCTTCCTCTGTATAAAGAAAATGCTTCCTCACATTTCCCCTATTTACTCACCATTTGTCTTCAGTCTGTGTTCTCCTATTCTTGCACATTCTCACAATCTTTAGCAGCGGTATCAGATGAAAGGATAAAAAAGAGGTGATTGAGTTTAAATGCAAGATGATGCATTTTTATATGTAAAATCCAACCAATAAGTGGAAGCATTTTATGTGTGTGCGTGTGTGTGCGTGTGCGCGTGTGTGTCCATGTGTACCTGTGTGTATGTGAGAGGAGTTGGATAGACTACATGCAGAAAGAGAACTGGGATTTATAATATTCCAGAAAATTCCATGAGCTAAGTAGTGTCAGATGGCAGAAGCAAACGCTGACATTATACAAATTATAATTAGTGATCAGAGTAGGCTCTACAGACACTGCTGTTATGTCTCTACTGTATAGAATTATGCTGAGACCATAATGAAAGTGTTATTTCCATTTTGGGTGGCTGAAAGAAAAATAAAGAGTAATTCTGAGGAAAGAGAAGTTGGTAATTCTGTTGAGGACTGGCTGAACTAAGTCAATTAATCCCACGCATATATTTAATTTATCTCTGACAACCAACAAGTTACTGTTATACTGCTAGCAAAAGTATAATCTCCCTCATGTCATACTACAAATCCATTTTTAATCTTTGCCCTTTAACAGCAATATTTGAAAAATTACTATATAAACAAATATTTAAACACAATGAGAGAGCCTCTATTAAGCCTGTGTTAAACTCTAGGAAACTTAGGTCGTACTTTTATGTATAAGAAATACATTGATTTTGTGGTTTTAATTAAATATATACATATTATCTGTTATGATATTTCTGTTTTATTTTTATTTCTTATGTGTTTTATGTTTTTACTGTGACAACAATTGGAAGAATATGTGTTTCTTTATGTTAGGTTAATTTTGCCTGTAGCCTTAATTTAAGCTGATCACCTCAGTGAGTGCTGATTGGATGTTGAGTAGGATTTAAAAGTTCTCTAACTGCATGCTGGTTTTTATGGTCTGATGAAGCTCCTATGTGAAAGCGCTTACCATTATTAAATTTCCTATATTATTCGTTTTATGAGTCAGCTATTTTGTGGACTGCGTGGTTCGTTCACTGCTTCTTTCATTGTTATTTGAAATATTTAAACACGTTAAGAGCTACAGCTTGCTCTATGATTTGTAGCACAGCTTCAGAAATTCTTTAACATCATGACAGCCTTACTATGGGTCTCATAAAAAAGAATTTACATCATATTTAGATATGTTACCAATGCATGTAACTCCATATGAATTGCAGAAGAAGTCAGTTCTGGGCACACTGCAGGTGCTGCAAAGAGCACTTTTGACTCACACCAAAGAATGAAACAATACTAATTTCATGAACTTTAATCATATTTTTACTCAGGAATGGGGGTCCATTCCCATCATGGTACTAGAAACCCAAAAAACTTAGAGAAAGTAAACCAGGAATCAGACTTTGATAACATCTATAACCACATTAATAAATGACTTATTTCAGCATGCATATTTTTTCCCATCTAGTGCATTAAATGAAAAAAAATTACATTTTGCTGACAATGCAGTAATGCCATTCTCTAATTATCTTTAAGGTAGAACATTCCAAAAATGTCTCTAACAATACCATCTAGATGTTGCAACCATCAATACTGGTGCACCACAAGGGCCTGTCCTAGCCCCCTTATTATTCTCGCCTTTCATCAGTGACACATCTCTAGAGCTATCTGAGCACAACATTACAAATTCTGCTTGATGCCAGTAAAGCGCATCAGTCTATCCAATCTAGTCTATGAACAAAGCTTTCTATGCTCTGTCCTTGCTTTCAGGTGAGCACTACTCAACTCTGCTAAGACCATTGTTATGCTTTTTCAAGATAAAGAAACTTCAATCACTACTAGACCTACTAGTTAAAGACTTAAAAAGGAAATACTGTTTATAACGTACAAAAAAATACCTTGGGTTAACACTGAACCCCCATCTTAACTTTTCTAGTCATTCAGACAAAACCATTGCCAAAGTTTTTTTCAATTAAAACTATGCTATCATATATCCTATCTCCTATTCCTCCAAATTATGTAAAGCTACTGCCAAAAATAACTAGAATATGCCTTATCTGTACTCAGCATGCACTCAGTCTATAACTGTCAAAAGCTATAGACCATTGAAATAAAAATATGCAAATGTGCTCTCCTGTCTGAGCAAAGGGTTCATCATTGCCAGGTACTACAAGCAGTTCATTGGCTCCCAACACCAAGCAGGGCTTTTACCATGCAATCTTTTTTCAAAATTCTTATAATAGAGTACTACCTACCTCTGAAAAGAAATCCCCATCACAGAGACCAAAATTACTCAGTTAGTAGCAGCCAGGGTGATATTCTTACACTCTCCAGCCTAGATTCAAACAAGGTATGGGGGATAAGCCTTCACCATAATAAGGCTTTCTCTTTGGAATCACCTTTCAGGTGAAGTGAGGAGCTGTCAAACTTTAGAGACTTTGAACAAAAATCTTTAAGAGAAACTCTTTTTTGAGGAAGTCAGATGCCATGCTTACATGATACTGGCTAAAACACTGATTCTAAGAAACGAAATTCACCCTCTATTTGAATCAATACTCTTTAATATATAATATGCATATAATTACCCTCTTATACACAATGGAAACTTTATTTTATTACATTTCCTGTATATAGTGTATAAAGTTATTAACAATTTAATATTTATCTCTTACTATAGAATTGTTCTTATTCTCTGTAAATTGACTTTTGTTTTCATCATATATTGCCTCTTCATTCCTCTGTACCCGAGTCATGGCTGAAAAGATTCAGTAGATCATCCCACTTATCCAGTAATCAGACTGAAAAATAAATAAATAAATAAATCTGAGGCTGTCAGGCCAACTGGGCAATTTGGAAAATTGCTTTGAACTTACATATTGGTTTGTTGAACTTAGAGTTAATTACATTTTTGGGTGAATTGAATGGTCAGTCAACTCCGAAACAAATAGGCTTTGATTATTTGGTGATCATTTAAATGGCTTATATCTCTGAGCAGGTGAAAAAAGGTTACCAAACAATGAAATGAATGATGGATTTAAGATATGAAGACAAGCTGAGAAAATTGGCATTTTTTTTTGAAAAAAAAAAAGAGAACTGAAAGAAAAGATTTTCTGTAGTTCAGTTGTATGTTTAGTGGGTAAGTGGGATATGTTACTGAGAGGACTGATAAAAGGCAGAGGAAGCAGCTTTTGGTTCATAGGTTTATAATTAAAGACTAGGCTAGTTGCCCTTGCAGGCCATTGTAAGCCTAGTCAATTTTCATCAAAGGTGAGAATTAAACCTTGTATCCTGTGTGTATGAGGTAAACACCTTAACCATTATGCCAACCTCCTACCCCCATTGTAGAACTAGAGAGAGAGATATGCTTTGCGATGATATGAAGAAATGCTTCTTTATGAATAAGGTGGTACAGACTTGTAGATATAGGAAGAACAATTGGTGTGTTCTACTTCTGTGGAGGGATTAATACTTATGGAGCAGATGGACAAACAGCAGAGACGGAGGAAGCTGATCAAGGATTCCCTATTCAATATCCAGTCTACTCATGCCAAAAGCCACATGTTCAATAGCCATTAATATACTCATTTCTAGGATTGAATATCAGCTGCCCCTTATTGGTACAAACTCCGCTGCTAATGTCACATAACAACAAATCACCAAAATAAAATACTGTGTTTCATCCACCTAGCTGCCAATATTGAACACCACTGTACCACAATAAAGGATGGTAGATGGATTACAGTTTCAGAAAGAAATGAGCTACTGCATAACAACCTTACTTACAAGCTCCTTACTACTGGGTGCTGTCCACCTTTTAAGACTAGACTCTTTAATAGGGATTGTAATTACACTATAAGAAATATAGATGACCTTCAGTTAGACAGACCCCCTTACAAACTGGCCCCTACTGAAAAACTCTTATCTAAAAATGCACCTTCCAGTAGGAAAAAGAAAACTTCCAGAAGAAATAAGACAAGTGAATGAACCGACCAGCTTCAAACAATAACTGGAAAGCTGCAACTATAAGGCAAGGAACAATATGTATTCCATCTACTAACTTAATATTAATTCAGCTCTTATCATATTCATACCTCTCAGCTCTGCAGATTTTCACAGAATGTCCAGATTTTGGCCTCATATTTTTGGTCTGTTTTTCATAAAATTGTACTTTCTGGACAAATTAGTAGTAAATCGTTAAAGATTGAAGTTTGAAAATAATGACAGACATTTGAGTTTCAGACTTCATATCCTTCAGAAAATTCATGCTAATGCAAAATCTGTTATTCTATCAACTTTCTAAGTTTGTAAGAGCGATATTTTAAAAATGTCCCTATTTTTAGGCCTTTGTCCCACTTTTATTAATGGCTTTGTCCAGGTTTCTTGTTCTAAGAGGTTGAGAGGTATGATCATATTCACTGAAATGCTTCTTTGGAACTGAATTGTATCTAATTTGCTCTTTCATCAATAAACTGCTACTGCTTGAAAATTCATAATGATCTGTTCCTAAGTGAAAATTCAAAATGGTGCTATAGTTACAACCTTGTTACTGCCAGTGCCAAAATTTTTATGTCCTGTTGTATTTTTGGTTGTATTATCTGGCCTGTCTGGCCCGAGTCATAACTGAAAAGGTCCTTAGACTAGTTCACCTACTCAGTTAACAAATCCCGAATAAATAATAAAGGACTATGTACAGCAACCATTGTCTAGACTAGGCAGGGTACAGATATCTTGCAATATCAATATCATATATTCATATCTCATGAAAAACCTACTTTCTTTTTGTCTGTGAGTTTGCATACTGTGTATTTACTGCATTACATTATATCCATTTCCTTTGTCAACATATAGCTTCTAATATACACCTAGTACCACTTGCCAGTTTCCTTTATTGAAATGATTCCATCCTGTCCACATGCTTACAGAAATTACTTGAGGGACAGTAGCTTGGACAGATAAAAAAAAAAAAAAAAAGAGTATAATATCCCTGAAATTTAAATGAACTCCTACCAAATGTCTATACTTAACTTCATTTCCCATTAAATAGTTTTATTTATTTATTTACACTTTGCTAACTGGACAAGTGAACTCGTCTAGGGACCTTTTCAGCTGTGACCAGAGCCACAATGGCATAGATAATAATAAGGAAGAAATGCACTTAGGTATAAAAAGAAAAAAAAACTGCCCATAAGGCATTTGACACAGATCGCAGATACAAAACATAGCATAAGGGGTAAATTGTTAAACAACATTTATAATAATGCATGCATTGTTAATGCTTAAATATACAGTGTAAATGGTATAAACTTGATTATAAATAGTTGTATACGCAAGTATATTGCACAGCTCCCAGTGCCGAAATGTGTAATGAACTAGAAATCAGTAAGTGAATGTTGCATGCTTGCACAGGGGGGTAATTATATTTGCATCGCTCTTCTTGTACCAAGGTTGCATCAAACAGACTAAACCTGCAAATTTTGGAGCAGTGTGATATTGTATTAGCCCATGTCAATATAACACCTTCATTTATTTTCTTTGACAAATGATCTTTGTGTGTGATTTTAAATTCAGTATTTGGTTTATATTACTAATGTTCTCTGGGAGATTGTTCCAAACAGATGCAACTATTCTGGAGAAAGTTCTTTCACACATACTATGTGTGAATGGGCCTTGTATAAAACTGATATGGTATGTGAGAGATGTATTTACACGTCACTGGAGGCAAAGCTCTCACATAAAAAGGATTCCTAATGTCAATAAGGTTGTTAGTAGTACACATGCTGCACCCATTATGCACAATTCAAAGCAGACATACAGACTTTTGTGTCTTTTGAACCCCAGACATATAGACCCACATATACTGAGACACTTACATGTAACCTTCTAAACCACAAAGACCTCCTAGACAAACTACATATAAGAAATACCCTCAGCAACCCCAAACACACTCTTTCAAAACAACACCCACATCAGCACATACAGCTACATTTCATGGAGCCTCTACCTCTAAGCCCATAAGGCAAATTAACACAGAATCCAAAATTCTAGTCATTGGAGACTCCATTATGAGACACACTGATGTCCCTGTCACCAAGGTGAGTACGGAGAAAGTTACAGTCAGTTGCTTATCCGGGCCTAGGATCCATCAGATTGTGCATGCACTCGGGTCACTGGACCACAATTACCAATATGACTCAGTCATAGTCCATGTGGGAGTAAATTACCTGAGGCATACCTCTCTAGACTATATGAAGAGAGGCATCATAGAGCTCTCAGAATATGTGTCTTAGGCTGGTATGGGCCTAGCACTGAGCAGCATTTTACCTTATCCAAGGATGATGCCACAGTACGAAAAGTTGATTAACTTTAATAATTGGCTTAGTTTCTGGTGTCATTCTAAGGGGGTGCAATATTTGTCAGCATGGAAGAGGATTGTCAACAGACCATGCTGTTTTGCCAGGGATGGTCTAGGCTTTCGAATATTAGCTAAAACATTGTCTTCCCCCCATAGTGCCTTTTTTAGGCAATGCCAAAATGAAAGTGCTTCCAACATAGCAAATCAAAGTCAAGAAAATCTAAAAGGATTACTGCTCAATGCTAGGAGCCTAAACAAAAAAACTCCACTCCATGGAAGTTCTCTTTACCCTAGAGAATGCCGATATCTGTGCAGGCTCTGAGACATGGTTTAAAGACGCAGAGATCACACCAACGGTGGAAGGTTATAATGCCTTCCACGCATTTAGACCAGCTACTTCACAGGCAAGGACTAGAGATGGAGGTGTCTCTATTTACATAAAAAATAAATATACTTCAAGGCTGGTCAAACAGGACAATGCACTTGCACTGCTCCATGTTCAAATCACCATAGGTAAAATCCAATATCACTTCCTTGCAAGCTATAGGTCCCCCTCTATGACCCTGGAAACCCATACCATGTATTTAAACTTATTAGAGACACTAACCATCCAACCCAATACCATATTCAGGCGTGACTTAATTACCCCACTATTAACTGGGAATCCTATACGACATCAAACATATATGCACTGAGATTCCTGGATTTTGTAAACACAAATGCCCTGGACCAGATAGTCAATACACCAACCAGGGGTGCAGCCACACTGGATCTGGTCCTCACTAATATGGGAGAGTGCTGCACACCCCCTACTGTACTGCCTTCCCTGGTAAGGTCAGACCACAAAATAGTCTCCTCTGAAGTAAAAATAAAACCTGGACCCCCAGCTCAACCGAGAATATTCAGGAATTATTCTAAGGTTAACCTCCTGCTATTAAGTGAGAACCTGGCAAAATTTCAAGCCCCTATAAACCCTGAGAACACTTCTACCTATGCAGAACTGTTCACAGAAATCCTGTACAATCATGTTAATAGCTTCACAGAGGCAGCTGTACCCACCAGGTAGAAGTACAGAACTAACTCAAAAACAAGCCACTCTGGTGGAATCACAAAATCAATCGGATGTATAACAGGAGGAAGAAAATCATGGCAAAAATTAGGAGGTGCAGCACCCAGAAGGATAAAAGCACTTTCATCAAACTAAACAAACAACTCAGAGGACAAATAAAGTCTACCAAAGCCAAATCTGAGGTAAGTTTGGCCTCCCAGGCCAAGAACAACCAAAAAGCATTATTTAGCTATGTCCACCACCTCAAAGGTGCAGAGCACATTGTAAATCGAGCCACCTATACTGAGCCAAAAGGTATAGAAAACCTCCTAGCTGATAAATTCAGCTCCAGCTTTACTCCTCTCTTCCCCTCAACCTTCTCTCAGGAAATATCATGAAATATAATTCCCCCTACTATCACTAGGGAACAGATCCTTAATGCTTTCTCTAAGACCAAGAACACTACATCAATGGGCCCAGACAATATCCCAGGATCCCTTCTAAATAGCATGAAACATGACCTATCAGGGCCTCTGTTATTAATATTTAACTGCAGCCGCCAAACAGGCTTTGTGCCTCATGAATGGAGAAAGGCAACAGTCATCCGTCTGCACAAAGGTGGGCCATCTACACACTCTGGAAACTACAAACCCAAAAGTCTCATTAGTCTTATATGTAAAGCCATGAAAAGAATTTTCATGGAGGTATTCAGCAGAGATAAGCCATTGATGAGGGAAAGGCAGTCCATACAGCCTACCTCGATCTGGCGAAGGCCTTCGATACAATACCCCACTCGGGTATCATTGAAAAACTCATCAGCTTAAATGTTAACCCATACATCACAAGATGGGTTGCAAACTGGCTGAGTGACAGAACCCACAGGGTCAGAGTTGCTGGTGCCATGTCAGACTCAAAGCCTGTCACAAGTGGTGTACCACAGGGCTCAGTCCTGGGCCCACTCTTGTTTGGCATCTACTTTTCCGAAGTACAAGCAAACACAGGAGGGTTATGGCTGACAAAGTTTGCAGATGACTGCAAACTGGGCCATAGTAGAAAACACATCTGACACAGATATCCTTCAGAAGGGTCTCACAGAAACGGATAACTGGTGCCAGAGCCATGGCCTAAAGTTAAATGCCAAAATGCATAGTCATACCCTTCGGGAAAAACAAGGTTACCCCTAGCTACCAAATAGGTGGCAATCCACTGAGCACAGAAGAAGTTGTCAGGGACCTGGGGACCCAGGTTGATAGTAGTCTGTCATTCGACACCCATGTAGCTAAAGTAGTTAGGAAGACCTTCTACATTGCCCACCTTATCATGAAGGGATTCTCATCTAGATCAAGGGAGGTCATAGTCTCCTATACTCATCACTCATCAGACCAATGATTGAGTACAATGCCCCATTCGGAATGTATCTGACCCGACACTTGCAGCAGCTGGAGAGGCCACAAAAGTTCCTCACCAAAAGGATAAAGGGTCTCAAACATCTGTCCTATGCTGCCCGACTGAAAGAACTCCAGCTCTATTCAGTCGCCACCGCTTGCTCAGAGGTGACCTTTGCCTAACATACAAGGCCATGTCAAACCCAGATTTGATGAATATGCTTCACCTCAAAAATCTAGATCCGTCAGAGCCACAAGGCGGGAGACTTAAACCTCGACACGGCTATTAATAGGGCGTGCTGGAGGGATAGATTCATCACCCAAAGACTCCCTATGCTGTGGAATAAAATCCCGGTATATGTGAGGCAGAGCACCTCGCTGGCCTTGTTCAAGAGAAATCTTGACCAATGGATGGGAGATCGCAGATATACCCCAGGGATTACCTCAGTGTCACTGCTCAACAGAGGCACAGCAAAATAATGGGTATAGTTCCCCATACTAAAGGGGTGGCGTAAGCCACAAAACTATGGGCTAGGCTTGTAAATGCCCTCGGGCAGATAGCCTAGTATGAACCTATGAACCTATGAACCTATATAGTAAACCTCCAGACACTGGACCCAATCTAGCTTGGTTTCGTCAAGGGCAGATCATACCTGCTCAGCCTGGCGGACGTCTTTGAGAAGGTCGCCAAAGCAATGGATAGTGCAAAATCATTCACACTGCCTACCTTGACCTGGCCAAGGCATTTGACACAATGCCCCACTCAGGCATTGTTGACAAACTCAGGAGGTTAGGCACAAACCCATATGTCACCCGGTGGATAGCCAACTGTCTCACAGACAGGACCCAGACAGTTCGAATTGGGGAGTCCACCTCTACAAAGAGGCCAGTCACATGTGGAGTCCTGGCATTTATTTCTCAGAAGTCAAGGCCAATGTCAGTGGTCTGTGGCTGACTAAATTTGCAGATGATTGCAAATTAGGAGCTGTCATTAACTCTCACACTGGCACAAATGTTCTCCAGGTGGCACTGACACAGAGAAATAACTGGTGTCAGAGCCATGGACTAAAACTAAATGCCAAGAAATGCATAATAGTATCCATCCCTGGTAACTATCATATAGACAACACACCCTTTACAGCTGACCCAGTAGTCAGGGACATAGGGACACACATAGATAGTAATCTAGCTTTTGATCATCACGTGTCTACAGTGGTGAGGAAATCATTCTATGTTGCACAACTTATAAACAAAGGTATGGCATCTAAGTCCAAGGAAATCATTGTTCCACTGTATTCGGCATTCATTAGACCTATCATTGAGTACAATACACCATTTGGTATGTACCTAACCAGGCATATCCAACAACTGGAACGTCCACAGAGGTTCCTCACTAAAAAAATACAGGGCTTAAGTAATATGTCCTATGCAGACCGCATCAAGGCCTTATCCCTGTATTCTCCTACAGGCTTTTGAGGGGAGATCTATGCCTGGCATATAGGGCATTGTCAGACCCCACAATGATGGACCTCCTGCATATCCATAAAACAAACAGTAGCAGAATTACCCTTTCTAAAGACTTAAACTTTGCCTGTGATATAAATAGGACCTGCTGGAGAGATAGGTATGTATCCCAGACACTACCCCATCTATGGAACAGGCTCCCCATCCATGTGAAGCAGAGTTCCTCCCTAACCCAATTCAAATGCAATTTGGACAACTGGATGGGAAAACAGAAATTCATCCCTGGATTGGCACCTATGTCTCTAATGCACAGAGGTAACCTGTAAATGGTTCATCTCCCAGACCCATGCTTACACTTATGAAGGGTATCAGAACTTGTCAGAGATTTGGGATGCATGGCTAGGCTTAAAAAGGCCCTTGTGGTCATTAGCATAGTAAAAACCTATGAACCTATGAACCTATAACTGAATAATGTTGTTATTAATAAGTGTAGAGGACTGTTTTCGAAACTGCATCCTGCTGAATAGTGGTGGACAGCAGCCATCATTGAATATTTTATAGATGAGTGTATTAACACTAAAGTAGCGCTACTGTAACAGGTAGGCAATTGCTGATTACTGCAGTGATGCTTGAATAGCTAGGTGTATGAATCTAAGTAGTTTATTCTCAGCAGAATGTATAAGAGCAGCATTCTGTGCATAGCGAAGTGCAGTTAAAGGGAGGCAGTGCATGTACATTAATGGCTCACCCAGCCCCAGTGGTCAACATGTTAGACATTTTGTATGAGACTTTAAAATGAGGTAATATCTTGGTGACCCAAGCTTCTGTGTGTGAAATTATAAGTTCTGATCTAAGGTTTGTTCTAGCTACTTCTGTCAAGTATTGATAGCATGAGGGGAGGAGTGCTCAGTGGGTCTGTAATGCAGAAGTTAGGGATGTTACTTAGTTTTCTAGAGGTTGACAAATAGCATCACTGTGTTTCTTTTCTTTTTTGTGTGTGTGTGTGTGTGTGTGTGTGTGTGTGTGTGTGTGTGTGTGTGTGTGTGTGTGTGTGTGTGTGTGTGTGTGTGTGTGTGTTTGCATTGATGGACACCTTCTTTTTACAAAGTCACTTCCATACAGATTCAAAATGCTTCTGAAGTTTGCTTTTCAGAATGGATGCACTTTTGTTGGTTCTGGTCATGACAATGCCATATTCATATATTATACAGTTAGTATGAGGCAGATCACAGGGTAGATCATTAATATACAGTCAGAATAGCAGAGGCCCAGGACTGATTTGTTCAGCCTTATGAATGGTGCTAGAAGATCCAGTCACTCAGAAAGTCACACTTTTAAGATAGTTCTCAAACTATTGGTCCATTTCCATAGCAGCAGAAACATAATACGGTCAACCATTTTGAAAGCCCTATTAAGATTACTGTTTTATTTAGCTCAATGTTATCACCTTTCATATGCTATTCTGTGGCTCCTCTCTCAGCTTATCGTCCATCTCAGGCTTTATTGAAAGATTCTGTGATTTTAAACTTCACAATCCATTTGATTAAGCTGTTCCATCCGTTTATTCTTTTGTCTATATTCATCTTCATATCCTCCTTCAGTCATGCCCTCTCTTCCTTCCTCTGTCTTTCCTTTTAAGCTGTGTCCCATCACACCATTCCTTCTGTGTCTTTTGAACCCCTTACTATCTCTACATTTTCTCACCTATCCCCAGGTGAGAGCAGATCTGGCCTCCCTAACCCCTCCTCATAACCCTTGCCCTACATTACCTTTATTGTTTGGTAGGTTACTCTGTACTCTCTCCACCACATGATCTCCTTATCACACTGTGCACATTATAACTTAACATAGTATTCCAGCTTTGGCCTGGCAGGGATTTGTAAAGGGGTAAATACAACACCTGTGTTTTTGGATACAGCCTAGCATGTTATCATTCCTGACTGGAGTTTTCTTACTTTACATCTAAGTGGTTCTTTTTCTGTCATTACTATCACTCTGTCCTTGTATTGTTACAACGGGGTTATTTGAGCTCAGATTAACTACTTAATACTTGTTTGCATTGAACTACCTACTACTCACCCAAAACTCAGCCTCAGTCTTTATACAGACAGAGTTATACTCAAATATTCTTCTTCCAAGATTAACATTAAACAACTGGAATATAATTCTAAATAGATAAGACAGGCTCAGTCTAAATAGCCATGTACGTAATTAAAAAAAGAAGAAAGAAGTAAATTCAGGATCTTTTGGACACCACGCTCAACTAAATGAATATCTCCTGGGGACATCCAAGCCCTATCAGCTTGGAATTGTATCCAGTTTTAGATACCTTGAACTACCCTCAGACCAATGCTTGACCTTTAACCAGTTTTAGTTATCTCAGCCTATTGTCAGACTAATCCCTAACCTTTGGCCATTGTATTGAAATAACAAGAGTAAACATTAACATACTCATGTTTTTGGTATAGTAGATCACCTGCTTCATTTACCTTCAATGGCTGATCTCTTATAGGTAAAGCTGTATTATTAGTACAGCTCAGATATGTTTCAGCTAGTCATGCATGCTTCTGAAAAAAAAACTCTTTGCCCTACGAAGAACAACAAACAAAATCTGTATACTCGTCTGTCTTGCCCTCACTACAACTGGCAGGCCATCCAAAGAGCTAACTAGTTACCTGTTAAAGAATATTCATATCTATCACTACTTTTTCCTGTTTAAATCTTTAAAATCATTATTTTTCCCTTTGTTGTCAATAGACTTTTTTCAATCCATTCCCCTACCTGAATTTCACTATAATAATTCCCTAATCTTAAATTTCCATAAAACAACATGTACTGGAGTGATTTCTACCTGACAGTTTTAGAGCAAAAAAAAAATGTGAATTACTGCATTACCCGGGTAAAGAAATACAAATAAAATAAATGTCAGATGCCATTTCTAGCATTTGTTGCCGTTCTTCCCAGGCCCTTCTGAACGTCTTCTCCACCATTCCGCACTCTCTCTCTATCATGATGATATCGGCAGTTAGGTTGCATCTGTTCTCTGTCCATCTTGGGACATCTCACAGGAAAAAGCTGAAGCGAACCAATGCAGGACCAGCTTTTATGGCTCTCCACTCACAGTCGCACTTTCCATTGATGGAGTCCCTTTCATTCATTTATTCTGCTTACTGACATCCAGCTACTTTTTCTACCTGTTTCATCAACTTCTGTACTACTCCAGTATGCCTATGAGCCTGCTATGTGGGACTGAGTTATGATTCCTTATTTCATAAATGATGGCTTAATAAAGATGCTTCTTGTTTAAAAAGGGGGGGGGGCAGGAATTGAATAATTTATGTAATGTTGCTTAGGTTATATGATGTGTGTGTACATATATATATATATATATATATATATATATATATATATATATATATATATATCGATAATTGTGAAGCATAATGTTTGTTAATTTAACTTGTTAATACAGTTTGATTACTTTTATGTAAATGTAAATGTGTCTATGTCACAACTGATAATTCAATAAAGATGTTTACAAAAAAATTAAAATAATAAAACTAGGTACAGTGGACTGATGCAATCTCTTCTTCATTAGCCCATGTTTTTCTTGTCTTGTTTATCATTTTCCCCCAGGAAACTGATCAATCACTCACTTAGTAGTTTTGCCATGAGCTTTCTGTTACTGATGTCAAGTTTATGGATCTGCAATTATACCAGTCAGTTCTATAATTCACATCATTGCATTTAAGTGCGTCTTGCTTAGGTACATTTAACTAATTTGTTATGATTGTCCCAAGCCCCTTTCTAGTTTTGCTGAAGTTACTGTTTTTCATAAGTTCTGAGGCACAGAGGGATGGGACTCTGACTGTACCCCAGATGAGGTGAGTCTGACCATTAGTCTAGTTACTGGAGAAGTTAACTAGAAAGAATGAGGGTCAGTGTCTGTTATCATATCATCCATTCCAGGGAAAAGAAGCAGTTTAGTTTACTGAGACATTGCCTGCTGATGGAGACTGGGCAGGAAGGACTCCAAGGGATGGAAAAGATGCCTTAAGCCTGTTAGGTAGCATTTTGCCCTATAGCTGGAGACCAGTATGCATTTAGAAAAGTAGCACATGCACACACACACACACACACACACACACACACACACACACACACACACACACGCACGCACACACACACACACACACACACACACACACACACACACACACACACACACACACACACACACACACACACCTCTAGGTCCAGCGCTGAAAGACCCATGCTTTTGCATGAAATATCCATCACCACTCCAAGGAAGGAGTTAGGGAACAAATACCTTACCTGCCCAGATAATGTGGCCCTTCATTGGCTGGTTGTTGCCTTTCATCAAAGCAGTTGGCTATTACAGCTGAGGAACCAATGGACTGACCAGTGAATGGGGAAGGGCAGATGGTCAGTAAGGGATGGGAACAACTACAGTAAAAATCAATTTCTCCATCAATAGGGTAATCATTGCTTTTTCTTTTTTTTTCCAGGTAGTTTGTATTCTATTATTGAAATAAAGTTATATTTTGTCCCTTCCCTCTAACTTTTTCAATCCATTCTCTTCTTTTCTCGTCAACTATATTTAGTGTCCACCTGCTGCAAATCTCTGAAACTCTTACAGAATGTCACATTTTCCTTTCAGACCACACCAATGTCAGCTCTTTAGACATTGCAAAGAACAGGACCAAGCAACTTCTTTACTTAAAAATCAGGATCAAAATCTAAAAATAATGGAGGGCCCAAAGGCCCAAAATCAGGGACAATTTTTCTGTATTTGTCTAATTCAGTTACAGAGGTTATAGAACAGCATGTTTTACATCAACATGCATTTTCTGAAGACTATGACGTTTGAGGCTGTAATGCCTGGCATTACAGACACACTGTAATCCTCAGTGATTTACCAGAAATTCTAACATTTTATGAAAGACATGGCAAAAATATTGGTCAGAATTAGGGACATTCTGCAAAACAAGGGACAGTTGAGTGGTATGTCTGACACCATAGGAGTAACCTTAAGCCTGATATATTGCAAAGCACATGTGTGGGGGGCTATAACCAGGTCAAAATTCCAGTGTCTAGGCAATGAAGGAACCCACATCACTGGCATCACTGCTGCTAGAACTCCTGGGTCATTAGATGACTATCTTGAAATTTGACCATTGTCATACCTTTCAACTTCTTACAGTAAGAAATCTGGACAAAGCCATCAAAACTGGGGAGACAGAGGCCCAAAAATAGGGATACTTTTTAAATATTGCTCTAACAAACTTAGAAAATTGATAGAATAGCAGGTTTTGCAATAGCATGAATTTTCTGAAGGGCATTAAGTTTGAAACTAGAATGTCTGTCATTATTTTCTGACTTCAACCCTCAATAATTTGCCAATGATTTGCTCAGAAAACTGCAATTTTATGAGAAATGGACCAAAAATATGAGGCAAAAATCTAGACATTCTGCAAAAATCTGTACATTAGAGAGGTATAACCATTGTTATTCCACCCACCTTTCTACATGTTTGCCTGAGGTTTTCTGAAGCATACTTTCATTGCATCCAGGTCCATTTCCTTAAGTCTAGTATCTTCCTTTTGTTTTTTGACAAGATGGCTAAACTTAAGATGAAGCACAGCACTGGATGGTCATTTGGCCACAAGTGAATTATCACTTCCATATCAATTGCCTTTTATCTGTACCCATTTACAAATACAGGGTGTAGGATTATTCCTTTCAAAGAGTGTTTCAATACTGTCTAATACATGCCCACCATGGGGCATCAGCAATGGCTGTACCCATGGAAGTAAACATAGCCTTCTTCTTCTTTTGGCTTTTCCCAGTTAGGGGTCACCACAGCAGATCACCTGTCCGCTCATGATTGGCAGTGGAGTTTTACGGTATCAAGTTGCCAGCCCGGTGCCCAACCTTCCACAGAAGGTACACACACGCAGTCATGCCTAGGGCCAATTTAGAGTGTCCAATCCACCTACAGCATGTCTTTGGGATGTGGGAGGAAACCGGAACACCCTGAATACTCCATTTGATGAATAGCAAATTAAAGTCACCTATAAGTGCTAATAGTTCAATGCAGAACAGACCTTTATGTTTTTGTAGTTAGACTAGTGTATATTTTTTAACTGGTCAAAAATTGGACTTTCATTGGTATATATTAGCAGTCTACATATTGCCATATTTGTGTTTATTTTTGGAAGCTGCAGAAACAAAATGGCTACTGTTTTACTGAATAGTGCAAGGCACCAGTAATACAACACCCACAACACCCAACAAATAATTGGAGGAAAAAAAATGTGAAAACAAACTGAAGTAAACAACTGCTAAAGGTAGTGAGTACAGACTTACCACATACTCATGTCTCACAAGAAACCATGAGGTCCAGGTATTTTATTTTAGAAATTGCACTCAGTGAAAACCTTTTCTGCCATAAGCAGTTAATGAAATGAAACAGCACATCTGTGTATGCGTGGCTAACATAGTTTTAACAAAAGTCAGCCACGTCCTGTTGTGTAACTGCAGAATGATAGCTGTTAATCTTGAACAGGGAAAGTCATCAAGTCAGGCAAAGCATCACAAAACCTACATGGAAATTCCCAGAATCTTAATTTGGGCTTTCTCCTGTCTGCATTTATATTCTGCATGCTTCCACGTTTTTGTTTAATTCTGTAAACTATATGTGCTACTGTAATAAAACAGTTAGATGTTTTACTGAACAATGCAGGGTATCAGATATATAATACTTGCCATATAGAAAAATGAAAAGAAAGGCTATAGCAAAGTAAAAAAACTAATAGAGGTTACAAGTAAAGGCTCAGGAACTATCCATTACAGAAGCATCAGTATGGACAGCGAAAGAGCAAAAAAAAATTCATAAAAGAAAGTAAAATAAAATTAGAAAAAGGGGAATGACAAAAATCAGCATTGGGATGTTGTGCTGCACAGTTCAGTCATGCTTGAACACAGCCACTCTCTCTACAAAGAGCTTTTGCTTCAGGATATTCCTGTCTGCAGTACAAATGGAAATGCTGCCATGTAAGGGTAACTCAAATTCTTAAATGCATAGAAAAAGTACTCTTCCATGGTGCAATACAACTACTATCATGCATACCTCTCACCTGTACCTTATTGTGAGGAACCTTCTTCATTTTGAGTCTTACAAATTCTGTGTTCCATGCTGTTCCACATTAAAACCTTCTGGCACTCATTCAGTGTTAACGATTCATTTAACAAATATCCATTATAAGTAATATTTAATCATATTAATTCATCAAAGGAACTTTCTGTCAGCAAGAAAAAATGTATTGCAAATGCTGTGAGTTTCCTAGCTGAAGTTGTTAGTAAATGTTTAGTTGGTGTTTTGCCCATTTGTTCCACATTGTGAGAGGCAGTGTTCCACGTTTTGGAGGTGGAAGGTCAAAAGCTATGCAGCTGTATAGTTTGTGTGATTGTGGGAACACTTCCCATCATTGCCTCAGAAATATTTTTCCCTGTCTCTGCAATAAAATGGGTTCCCCCTGTTGACATCCTGGTAATCAAAATATATAAAATCATATGTATATACATACATTTTCATGTCAGTTTCATCCCCCCGAGATGATAGACTGCATGCAATATATATATATGTATTGCAATGCTGTTTCCAGTCTCCACTGTGATCCACAAATACCTTTTGTGTTATCCACACTGCTCACAAAGTTGTTATGCAGCTTTGATCTGTTGTCCCTTCCATATCATGCAGAGTTGTTCACCTACATTTTGCCCTTCCCTTTCACCCTTTGCATTATGCTGTAATGTCTGCTAGTACTTAATTTCTGCTTCCTAATGTGTACTGCATTTATGTTGCTGTTGTCGACAGTACGTCAAGCCATTACTTTTTCACCCAGGCCATCTTCCTCAGGCATTTTATTGCTTAGATTTCGGATATTAGCATTCATTGGCTTCTTTTTTTTATGGCCTTTGCCTTTTTTTTCCCACTCCATCTGCGCTGCATTGTCCTCTATTTACCCTTGCCTTTCTTGCCTTTCTGCTTATCAGCTTCTCTGCCTTGGTGCTTGTTTCACTAATTACCCTTCATTTTAGTTGGGGGAAGCTAGGAATTCCCTACCCCAGTTTCCACCGTCGTCTCTTGTCTCTTAAGATGCTAAAGTTAATATCTGCTAACATGTTATGCATGCTAATGCATGTAGAAAGACAATGTTAACATTAAAGCTGCACACTTGAAACTGACAATTTCAGGAAGGAGTGAGATGAGGCAAGTAAACCAGTGTCAACTGTTTCTCTCTGCCCAAATACATTGTATTAAGTGCTTCACAGTCACTATGTATTTCTAATAAAATAATATTATGAAGGGGTTTTCTTTTTTCTGAAAGAAGTAAATATAAATCTACAGAAACATTAAGCTCAACCATCTGATAAATGTATTTACATGAATACCCTCAAAATGCTGATTTCACATCTGTGGTCACAGGTTCCTACTAGGGACATTAGAATAATTTCAGAATAGTAAATTGCAATGCCACAGCAAAAAAAAAAAAAAAAGCATATCATGTTGTGATTTTAAAGAGGAGTAAGGTAACATTAGGCACAAAGGGAAATGTTTTTTTTTCATGTAGCTCTAATAATGTAGACTAGAATAATATGTCGTCTTTCAAACTCCTGATACTAAACGGTAGTTGTGTATGTTTGCATGTGTTTGTGTATGTCTGCGTCTGTTTATGTGGAGTGGAGAGGACATTTGGAAGGAAAAAAGTGCAACAAGAGCTCCAAATAAAAACATTATAAATATGTTCAACACTATGGCTTTTAATTCACTGTATCCTAAAGATCTGAGTTTGATTCCCACATTTCCCCCATGAATATTCTAATCAGTTTCCCCTCCTAAAAAGAGGTACATGGGTCTTTCAAGGCTAACAAAAACGTAAATGCTGATGTGGTAAGTAAGAGTGTGTGTGTACACCTTTCCTAACTAATAAATATATTGTACATGAAACTGCAGGTCTTTTATGACTAGAGGAAAAACACTACACCTTGTTACAGTAGGAACAGATTTTCCTCACTACATAAACAATTAGTATTGCAACCTTGAAAATGTAGGTTAACCAGCGTGAATAAGTTAAGTCCTGCATGTTCTCTGTTTTTTTTTTTTTTTGTTTTTTTTGTTTTTTGTTTTTTTGTTTGTTTTTTTTTTAATAAAAAGTGGTCAGACTCAGACACTGTATCCTTGAACCTTCTTTGAAAGTATTTTCTCATCATTGCTTTTTCCTGTGGAAAAATGTTTATTTCATATGCTGAGGATCTGTTCGCATTTATCTCAATGTCACCCAAATTTACAATAGCAGAACTTGTCATCGGATATCAAGGAACATTCTATACATTCTTCTATTGCATAGAAAATGGCAGAAAAGAAATAATAAGCACACGGTAATAATCCAAAAAACGTACAAAGGAGTCAAGAAGACACAGACCCTGAAAATGAGCATGCCCACTGATCCCTCATAATGCAGGGCAGTCCCTATTTCAGCACTTATGTTTTGCAAAACAACGTGAAAAATGCAAACGTCCTGAGATTATTGGAAAAAATATTTCTTGAGTTTCCCATAATAGTTGTGTAAATATTTTTTTCTATCCAAAACAATTTAATATTGTATGAAACAACAGAAATAACTCAAATTCTACAACCGTGAAGTTTTATTTTGGCAAAAAAAGTGAAATCCAGCTCTTTACATTGATTTTTGAATATTATTTGTCTTTTAAAGTATTACATTTCCATGAAAAATGTTGCACTTTGAGCACACAGATAGATGGCAATCGTAAACACACCACATAGTCATGTACCTGAAGAATTCATTTTTAGGAAACTAAAAGGCAGAAAAAAAGCAAGTGATGAAAAGAATGATCTTAAAATTAGACAAGGTTCCCAAAAACAATTTTATCTTACATGAAATACTGTTCGGATCTGCATTTCATTAATATAGATTAACACACACAGTTTTGAAGACTGCATCAGCAATACTGAAGCACACACATTTAAATAAAATACATATGAGCACTGATATAAGTCAAAGAAACAGCAAGAACAACCAGGGCCACTTTTGTGTAATGATCAAGGTGCATATGTGACCCAAGCAAATAATTTAAAAATCTTGCATCTTCACACCATGGGTGGGCATTGACTCTGGATTAATGTGTTGTTTCTGTTTAAACAATTATATCTTCCCTCCCATGGAAAATTATATAAGCTACAAGCAAAATGATAGCTGCTGCTGCATTGTATCTAAATAATAAAGAAGCACAATAATAAAACAACATCTCTTAATAATGTCAAATAAGAGACTGTATGCACTAGAAGCAGTTAAATGTAGTTAAGCATATCAACAAGCAGGATCCACTGAAGACATGGAACTGAAAACAGAAATACTCAACTGCATTCTAAATAACTTATTAGGCAATGCGTGTGTGCGTGTGTGCGTGTGTGCGTGTGTGCGTGTGTGTGCGTGTGTGTGTGTGTGTGTGTGTGTGCGTGTGTGTGCATGTGTGTGTGCGTGTGTGTGTAGGTAATCATATCAGGATGTTGAACAGCATGTGTGCCAACATCTGCTATTGACGATCTCACATCCACAAGTTGCAATGAAAACAACTGCAGTGGCAAGTTATCTTAGTACATTGATTGGATTTGTGTTTATTTTCAGCAATCTTCATTTAAAATTTGCTCATTTTTGTTTTATGATTATCCCACATAAAGCAAAAAAATCATGTGTGAACCTCAAGACAATTATAAACAGCAAAGGCAAAATTGAATTTTACCTTGCAGAGAAATGCTATTCTAGAATGCAAAAGTAACAAATGATGTGAGAGTGTTCAATCTCGCCTTTGTTCTTACACATGGGGTTCGAGCCGATCGCGGTCCGGCGGCCGCAAGCTCTGCGCAAGCGAAGCTCGCTCGAGAGATCCCCCTATCCCCCTGCCCCCCTGCCTTTTCTTCCTCTCTAGTTTGCAGCAGCAGCTGCCACTGATCACTTCAGTGAGCGATAAGAGCTCGAATTTTATTGAATTTTATTCTTAGATTTTTCTTGGTACTTTAGTGACATAAAATGTTGCTAAGAAATGGCTGTATTATTACAGTTAGGTGAAAATATTAAAAATTATAAAATATGCCTTAGTCAGAGTTCTCTTCGGGCCTACCACCCCTTTATTGATTGACAAACGGATTTGACTCACTACTGATTTTTGACAATTTTACCGGACTTGACTTTTCTTTCTTTTTTTGACTATCTTTACTTACTCTTGAAAGGAAAAATCCAAATCATTCAAGTTCAAGCGCTGCGGCAAAAAAAAAGTAAAACTGACAACACCACAGTTCCTGTCCTGTGTCCTCTCCCTTCATCTCCAGAAGAGACTGTGATTTGATTCATTCTCTCAGGGGGTCAGGGGAGGAGTGGGTAGGCGAAGGAAACTAATGGACAGGGTTTATTAAAGCCTTCCTTTCAAAAGGCTGGATGCTCTGAGACCAGGCATCCAAGTCCTCTCGAAAAATCGATCGTTCGAAGCGTCATCTCGCCGGCTCTCCTCTCGCTCGATTATTTCGCACTTAAAGTTTCCACAGACTTGTTCAACTGTTGTCAGTTCGAGGTTCGGTCTTCGAATCGAGACCGTTGCCCTCCTCTCCCCTCCCTTGAATCGGCTCCATCGGTCGGGGTTCCTTCTTCCTTTCTCTCTCCTCTCGATCCTCTCGGGACCGTGGACCGTGGTGGTCGTGTGGAACATTCGCCCTTTGGTGGTTTTTATATTTTTCCCAGTTGGTGGGTTGAGCCCAACATTTTCCCTCCCCACCTCCTCTCCTCCCCATCCCTTCCCTCTCCCTTCCTCTCCATCCTTGATTGGGTCCGAGGTTGATCTGTGCTGGCCCTTTTAGCCTTTTCTCGTTTTCCTCCTTTCACCGGAGTCGATCTCGTCTGCTCTACCTCCCTGGACGGCCGGATTTCTCTCTCGGTCATCGGGTCTCCGGCCGACCGGCCGGTTCGAACCGGCGGGCCGGGTCCGACGCTTCGTGCCGGGATTCGGCTCGGGCCGAATCGATTGTCGGGAGCCTGCCTCGAGGATTCTTTCTTTCTTCTTCCTCGGGATTCTTCCGGACTCTTGAGGGGGGAACGATCTCATCTCATCTCGAAGGGGTTGTCAGCAGCCTCAAGGAAGTGGTAGCCTCCTCTCACTCCCCATAAAGGACCGTCATCCTCCCCATAAGCACCGGAGTCGCGCGTAGCCGCGGTGTCTCAGCCACCCCCCCTGGAGGGTGCCCCTCACCCCTCCCTTTCCCAGGAGGCTTCCTAGAGCCCCCAAGAGGAGAGTGTAGAGGGAGACATAGAGATTTAACAGCCCTGAAGGAATCTTCCTTTCCGATGGATTAACATCGGAACTGAGATGTCGCATTTGGTGCTCGCCCTCTGGGTCACTCCGCCCTTGAATTAATGTGGATCAGTATCATTAGTGAGGGTCAGAGATGATACCTGTGAAGAGATTCTATGTATTGATAGTAGAAAATACCCTGGCATGGATTTTATATTCAAAAAGATTTTGTGTGTGCTCTGCTGTGACTGCACTAATGTATAGATATCAGCCCTAACTATGAGATGACTAACCTGGGATCTAGTTGTGAGCTCAGGAGTGGAAATAGTTCATTTCCACTACAGATGCTTCTTGAATATAAGTGAATTTTAATTCTGAACCAGCCTTTGGGAAGAAAAAAAGGTAATAGTAAAGGTAGATCCCAGTCTCTCAGCTTTAGACTTCCCAGTTCCTACATTTATAGAAGAAAGGGAGAGAATCCAGATGGAAGCTATAAGTCAGGTAAAATATGTTCAGTGGGGGCAGGAATGTGCCCAGGCAAACTGATGGTCTCCACTCACACCTTACCATTTCAGGCAAAGTTTACAAAGTTGTGAGACCTCTGCTGGCCACCAGTGGACATGCTGCTGTAAGGTTCACCTTGGATGCAACACTGGAGAGCCAAGGATCAAAGGCATAAAGGTGGGGCTTCCAGCAGGTGCAATGCAAGCAGCTTGGTATGCAGGTGGTGAATGAATTCAAAGTCAAAGTAAACTTTATTGTCATTCAGAAATCACACAAGTGTAAAAACTAAGCAAAATTCTGTGTCTCCGAACTCAATGTGCAGACAACATATAGACTATTTTCACAGACATTTACCCATATAACACCTAGTTATTACATCACGGACATGCAGGTAGACAAACTAATATTGCACATAATTGGAAACACATTTTAACACTTTTTGCAGAGAACACTTACTTGCATGAGGCTTAGCATTGCATTTGGTGAAGACATTGCATTGGTCCTTGCAAAGAAAGACACATTTGAGTATTGCACTATGGACTAGGGCGCCCGCAGGCAGGTGCAAGGGGGTGCACTTGCACCCCCCCCCCCCTGGAACTGGCTGGCCAGGAGATTAGATTTTCTTTAAATTAAAAAAAAATATATGTTTTTTTTTTTTTAACCTTTGTGTCCAGTCGCACAAACGCAACAGGTCAGTGGTGTAGTTAGCAGGGGGCAAGACAGGCGGTCTGCCATTGGCGGCACTTTTAGGACTTTTAGTAGTTTAAAAAATAACTGTTTTTAAGGTCGTCCTTTAAGAGCAGTTCTGTAGAATGCTGTACGTCTGAGCCAGTCACCCACATCATGTTTATGCGTGCGTCGTGGACGTCCTGTGCGCCATGGAATTTAAAATACAGTTTGCTTCACCTATTCCAAGGAGTTTTGCTGCTTTGCATTATTCACCAAGTAAGGGGAGTTTTCTTAGTGTGTGCCGACCAATCAAGTAAGGGGAAGTTAGTTTTGCTTGCCGTTCATTCAAGTAAGGTAGGTAAGTCTGTAATCATTCATATGCAACTTTGAAGTAACTTAAAACAAAATTTGACATAAATGATAAAATATGTATGTGGAAGAAAGGATTTTTTTGATTGCCAGAATCTTGCAGCAGTTAAGTTATATTCTTGAAAAATTTTCTGGCTATATGCAGATGCACTTAATCTCTTGATATAGTCCAGCGTCATACTAGTCAATACTGATAATATAAGGTTCCCAAAAATAATTTGTAATTTATATTTTGACACGATATCTGACTCTGATCAATATACTGTACTTAGTTTAAAGTCAATTCGAGCATTATTTTTTTTCCATAGATAGTTTGGCTTATTATATATATGTGGAGATTTGCATCTAAATGATTTTATGCTAATAAATGTGTTCATGCTAGGGTCATCTGGTTTCGTATCCAAGTATGACTTACACAAATAGTTCTCAGCTATATAATATTGTGGTGACATTGATAGAAGACAAGAAAATGTTTCATTTTTACCAGTAATAGTTATTCCTCATTTTACTATAGCACATTTTCATCTAAGCATTTTCACTGCACTCTGCTGAAGTATCATCTAAGCTCTAAGGCTTGTGCTTTTAAAATCATTGATGGCAGCCTTAATTTTATTTTTATTTACTAACCTACTAAGCCCACTGACAATACATACTTAAAAATAATTAACTGAAGCATAAATGATTAGTTGAATTGATCAGACTAAAAAGTATTTACAAAAAAGGACAGTGCATGCCAAGTCCACCAAGACATGTTCAGAATTACTTATCTGCATCTAACCACCACAACTTTTGTGTCAGACTGCTATATGCTCAGCTTTTGTATTTTTGGAAAGTTAAGATTATTATATCCTTTACTGAGACATTAACGTGTAGCATACTTCTGGCAGAATCTTAGCTACACTTACTCTTGAAGGCATAAGAAAGGGCTGAGAGAAGGTTATATGATGTTGTGATTGGTCACTTCATTCAGGAATGTCAGTCTTAAACTTTTAACATGAATTGAAATTGAGAGGCTGTTTGCTCTGAAGCCTATTTAACAGCATATCACCTCTTTCCAGGAATGAGTCATATTGTAGGATCATAGGAGGTTATTAGGCTATTGGCCCTGGGGCCCTTACAAGCCTAGCCAAGAGTTTATCTCCAAAAAGAAACCTCAGTCAGCACCTGTCGTCCCTGTCATTGAGGGACACAGGTGGAACCCCTGGGACAAATTTGTGGCTTTCCATTCACTAATCAAGGTTGAGCATGAAGAGAGTCAGTGAGGTATTCTGTTTGACATGTATGGGAAGTCTATTCCAGAGACAGAGCAGCCTCTGGGATACAAACCTATCTCTCCAGCAGGTTTTGTTGATGTCACATATTAGATTCAGGCCTTTTGAGTGGGTAATAAGCGAGGAGTTAGACTTATGGATATTGAGCATTTAGTAGGGCAGGGTCTGAAATTGCCTTGTAGGTGAGACACAGATCACCTCTGAGCAATGTGTATGATACCAAGTAGACTGACAGTGATTTGGGCCTGTCCGCATAGGACAGGTGTTGGAGGCCATGGATTCTCTTTGTGAGGTAATTCTGTGGCTTTTCCATTTGGTGCAGATGTTTGGAGAGGAACATACCAAATGAGGCATTATACTTAGCTATTGGTCTAATGAGTGAGGATTACAGGAGGTAATAACCTCCTTTTTTCTGAAAGCAATCCCTTTACTTATGAGATGAAACAAGTAAAAGGCTTTTCTGACAACTGCCGCTACATGATTGTCAAATGTAAGATTGTTGTCAACCTGAGTACCCAGGTCTCTCATCACAGGTTGTGTACTTAGGGGTTGCTTTTGATGTAGTAATCAGTAGGGGCCATGTTTTGCTGAATGATATGATGATACATTTTTTTTACATTTAACTTGAGGCCATGACTTTGGCACCAGTCATTAGTTGCTGTGAGACCGTCTTGCAGTATGTTAACATCATTTGGGGAGTCAGTGACAGAACCCAACTTACAATCATCCACAAACTTGGTCAGGCACAAGCCTTTTGTCTTTGCCTGGACCTCTGAGAAGTAGATGCCAAACAGTAGGAGCCCCAGGACAGATCCCTGGGAAACTCCACTAATGACAGGTCTGCTATCGAAGGTGGAGGCACCAGTTTTGAGCTTGACAATCCTGTTGGTGAGCCAGTTGACCACCCACATGATGAGATAGGGATTTATGCTAAGTTGTGTCAGCTTTTCAAAGATGCCCGAGTGGGGGATTTTGTCAAGGGCCTTGGCCAAGTGAAGGTAAGCTGTATGTACTGACTTTCCGTCATCCGGGGCCTTGGTGACAGTCTCAAAGAAGTCAACCAGGTTCAACAGGCAAGATCTGCCGTTGATGAATCCGAACTGGGTGGGGTCAAGTGCTTGGAGACTGCCTATGTCCTTGTTTATGAGATCCATAATAATACGCTTCATGGCTTTACAGATCAGACTTGTAAACCTAATTGGGTGATAGTTTCCAGGGTCAGTAGTGGCACCACCTTTGTGCAAGGGGATGACAATGGCAGTTCTCCACTCTGCTGTAATGCAGTCTGTACTTAGGCTGTGGTTGAATAGGGTGCTCAATGGTGAAGCTATTTCTTGCTGGAGATGTTGCTGTATCAGGTCCCATGGAAGCTGTGTTCTTTGCCTTGGATAGGGCCTTTAACTCTTGATCTATGGAGATCTGAGGTGTGGGACAAGCATCAGGATGTCAAAAGGGCCTTTGGGAGGGACAGGGGGTTGAAGTTTGTGCTGAACCTATCTGCTAGCAGGTTGGCTAAGTCAACAAGATCAGTGTGAGTGATGTTGTTAAGTATTAATTTGGAACAAACCTGGACTTTGCCATTGAGGTTCCTGATGTAACTCAAGAAGACTTTGTGGTTACCCTTTGTTTTGGAGGCTAGTTTCGATTCATAATTGGCTTTGGAGGTTTTCACTAGTGATCTAATTTGCTTGTTGAGGCTAAGGAGGGAGTATTTCCAAATTGGAATTTGTTCCTTTTTAACCTTGGACAACAGTTTCTTCCTTTTGTTGTAAAGGCTGTTGATAGAGGATGTCCACCAGCCAGGTTTCTGTTTCCTTGATGAGCAGGTTTTAGTTCTGTTTGGTATGGCTGAGCCCATGCAGTAGTGCAGGTACATGTATACTGCACTGACGTGCTGTTCAGCATAGTTGTCTGCATTCTCTGAGTGAGGCAGTGGTGTGAAGCTACTGATACCCTTCCTTAGGAGATTGTAATCAGCTCTTGAAAAGTTTTTTAGGTTGATTACGACTGGGGGGGGGTGGGTGGGATAGAAACTTCAAATGAGACAGACCAATGAACTGATCTTACCAGGGAAGAACATACTATGGGAGTGGTGTAGCGGTCACCCATGTTGGTAAGAACCAAGTCCAGAATGTTATCTCCCCTTGTGGGGATGAGATGAGTTGGTCTAGTACTTTAGAACTGATGAAGTCAAGGAATCGTTGGGCGAGTGCCAAATGCATTAGTGCAGGAATAGTTAACCCAGTCTATGGTGGGGACTCCAAGGATTTTTACTGCTTTGCATTATTCATCAAGTAAGGGGAGTTTTCTTGGTGTGTGCTGACCAATCAAGTAAGGGGAAGTTAGTACTGTGTTGTAATTTAATGGGGATGAATGCTGCTGTCCTAAGAATGTCTTTCTTTGGAGGAGATACCTAGTAACTATGAATCTGTTATCAATTTGCCATCCATTCCTTATTGCAATATTACTAGCTTATCATTTTTAATGTAACACAGGCAATTTATTATTCAAGGGCAATAGGTACTTTATTTGTAGATGAAACAATGAAACATAAAGTTATTTGCTAGCAGCAACTTCTTCATTAGTTACAGATCTGTTTAATGTGGAATTATTTAGATGATTTTTACTTCTCCAGGGATTGTGCTTATTTACTGATATTGGTGGATGTAATGACAGAAGCCTGAGTAGACTTTTATGATGGAAATGTTCTGAATTGGAGCAGTTTTGTAATTATTGGTTCATACATTTTGTTTCATTACTTACTGGAAAAATGTGTGCAAGGGGCCTTTGATTTGAAAACAGCTCAAAGGTAAACTTTATCTGCCACTGGCCAGATGCATTTTCTTTGAATGTTGGTTTCAATGCTGTTTCAATGAATGCGAGTTTCAAGGGCAGAGAAGTTTTAATGCTAAGCCTGTTTTCATTTTGAGACTGTATTGCTTCATTTAGCAGGAGTCTATCAGTGTTTGTGCTATACATTTTAAAATAAATGTTTTAAATGAAATCCAAATAATCATTGTAGAAGTAAAGCAAAAAGCAGTATGCACACTAGTGTTTATGGTAAATGGGAGAAATAACCAAGTAATGAGAACACAGGAATGGCTGCAGGGGGGAGGGCTGCATATGGGGGAAGCCCCATTTTACCATGATTTTGTGAAGGTGGAGGGGCAGCAAACTCAAAGACAGCCCTGGGTGACACAAACTCTAGCTACGCCTCTGCAACAGGTGTTTGCAACCTGTTTTTGTCTTCTTCATCTGTGCGACCAATGGTTACGTCTTCATCGCCCACACAGAATTTGAATTCCAGAAGACATTTGGACTGCAGATGAATGTACAAGTGAGAGGTAGGTGTGTGTGTATATCTAAGTGTTTAAGAGGTATGTGTGTGCAAGTAAGGGAGAGGTAGGAGTGTGTCTAAGGGAGAGGTTCATACCTCGCAATTATCCAGATTTTTGCCTCATATTTTCAGTTTGTTTCTCATAAAATTGTGTTTTTCTGGAAAATCATTGAGGACTCATATCAGAAAATAATGGCAGACATTTGAGCTTTAGATTTCACATCCTTCAGAAAATGAACTTGTTGTTCTATCCACTTTCTAAGGAGGTAGAGTGTGTGTGTGTGTGTGTGTGTGTGTGTGTGTGTGTGTGTGTGTGTGTGTGTGTGTGTGTGTGTGTGTGTGTCATACCTGTCAACTCTACAGATTTTTATAGAATGTCCAGATTTTTGCCTTATATTTTTGGTCTGTTCCTCATAAAAATTCTGTTTTTGACAAATCACTGGGATGAGCTAAGGATTAAAGTTACTAAATAAATGACGTGCATTTGAGTTTCAGACTTGATATCCTTCAGAAAATATAGTCTAAAACAAATCCTGTTATTCTAGCAACTTTCTAAATGTGTCCCTAGTTTGGAGCCTCTGTGTGTGTGTGTATAAAAGGGAGGAAGCATACTCCTCAGCTGTCCAGGTTTTTGCAGAATGTCCAGATTTTTGCCCCATATTCCTCCTAAAAAATATTGCAGTTGCTAAATAGTTTTAGACATCATATCCTTTAGAAAAATGCATACCAACACAAGTCCTGTTATTATAGCAATTTTATAAGTTCATGAAAGCAATATTTATAATCTGTCCCTGTTTATTTTAGGCTTTGTCCAGATTTCTTACACTGAGGTGTGTGTGAGAGATAGAGAGAGACAGAGTCAGAAAAAGAGAGAGAGAGAGAGATAAAAGCGCCCTAGTTAGATCTAGCAGCTGGAATTTATTTTCAAGTGCATTTTCAAGGAATTGTGAGCTTCAAGGGAAGCAAAGGTTACTGCTGCTCATGCTAAGTCTGCTTAAAATGTGCAACTGTTTTGTTTAGCAAATGGTATCATTATTGTGGTATAAAATTTTAAAGCAGTGTTAGCACAGCAGGTAGCATTCTTGTATCTTGATGCAAAAGGCTGTAGGTTCTATTCCTACAGCATGTACATTTGTATTTTAAGGGGGTATGGTACTGCAGTCCTTAGTATGTCCTCCTTTGGATGAGACACCTAATAACTATGAACCTGTTTTATAGCTTGCCACCCATTCCCTATTGCACTGTAGCAGCTTACCATTTATTTTAATGTAACACGGGCAATTTATTCTTCAAGGGCAACAGGCGTGGAATTTGTAAATGGAACACTGAAATAGAAGGTTGTTTTCTAGCAACAACCTCTTCATTGGTTTCAGATCTCTTTAATGTGGAATTATTCAAATGACTTTTACTTCTGCAGAGATTCTGCATATTGATTGATATTGGTGGATTGTATGACAGAAGTCTGAGTGGCCCTTTAGGGGTTGAAATGTTCTGAATTGGGCAGATTGTCATTATTGGTTCATATGATTTGTTTCATTGCTTAAAGGAAAAAATGTTCAGAACTATACATTTAAAACACACACTAACTAGTGGTGCTGTATTATACAAGATATATAATTCAATTATTATATATTATAATTAATACAGTCAGGAAGGTGAATCAAAGAACTTTTGCATGGTTCTAAAAATGTGTGCAAGGAGCTTATGATTTGAAAACAGCCCAAAGGTAAACTTACCCTGCCACTGGCCAGATGCATTTTCTTTGAATGTGGGTTTCAATGCTGTTTCAGTGAATGTGGGTTTCAAAGGTAGAGATGTTTTAATGATAAGTCTGTTTTCATTGTAAGACTATTGCTTTGTTTAGGTTTAGTAAATGTCTATCAGTGTTTGTGCTATAAAATTTGAAATAAAAGTTGTAAATGAAATCCAAATATCTGTAATCATTGTAGAAGTAAAGCCTAAAACAGTATGCACACTGAGAGATTTGAACAATGTCTATGACAAATGGGGAGAAATATCCAAGTAATGGGACACTGGAATGGCAGCGTGGGTGGAGGGGGTGGAGCTGTGTGGGTGGGGCTCTGTGGCTGCATGGGCGGGGCTCTGGGTTTGCAACCCCCTGCAAAAAATCCTGCAGGCTCCCTTGACTATGGACCTTAGAGTATTGCACTATGGTTAATTTAAGAATTTGCAACATGCATTGCACTGAAAGAAGAGATATTTTACTGCATTGCTACTGGCCTAGATGGCCTATAAGTTACAGTCATGATGAATATTGTACTAAGTATTAGATGAGACTGATATCCAGTTTAATGCACAATTTGTGACAAGCTTCTACAATTTCTACTGACCCAGATAACCATCATGGAGTGTAGTTGTTACCAGAATTAGGAAAAAGGGAGAGGTGGTGGGACAAACAAGCAATAGATAAGATTCAGAGACAGCATCTTAAAAGTTTTCATGGCTTTCTGGCCAAAAAGAGGATAAAACTTATTTTTCACACTAGCAGCTCCTGACATTTCAAATGATTACCTAGTAAAGCCCATGAGGGGGACTAAAGTAGCTGAACAGGGAGTTCAGGGTAGAGAAAAAAAATATTTTTTCCAATAAACATCTTTATTAAATTATCACATATGGCATAGCCAATCTTACATTTATATAAATGAAAAACAAACAACATTGACACCACTTTAGTTGCAAACATTATACATCACAGACACTATTGAAACAACTGTAATCTATCCAGTCATTGTCAGTTAAGCATTATATGGCTCATTCAAATCCTGTCTCTTAAACCTCATTCCTTGTCTTCTTTTTTTCTTCCCACACTTCTCATTTTTTTCTATGTAGTTTGCTCCGTCCCTTTGCTAAAGATCCCAATTCCAGTTGATTTATCTCTGTTACTACTTCTAGTAAAGTTGGTCTAGACTTTGATTTCCATTTTCTAGTAATTGCTATTTTGGCAGCCACCATAATTAGACTCAGCAGAGAAAAAATTCTTATGACTGAATAGAGAAGGAGGTGAGGAAGATAGGCAGAATTATATCAAGGCACGGATGGAAATAGCTACTACTTGAGGAAAGGTAAGACCATACTGTGAAGAGGAACTAGCCCTATGTTGGTAAAGAGGTGTGGAAAATAATTTTTCATGAACATTTCAGAAAGGACAGAAAGTGCACCAAGCCAAATAGGGAAAGTTACAGCTGAAAAATGCATTGTTGAAGTACTGAATTTCTTCATCTCAGTATTCACAAAAAGAAAAACAGGCCCCCCTCGAATCTTGAATAAACCAAACTTTCCTCCTTTCTACTGTATGGAAACCTCTTGACTGCTGTCATGAGCACGGTGAACCTGGAAGTGATGAAAATACTATGACAATAGACCTCTCTGGCAGATTTGCAATCTACAGTGATATCACAAGTTGCATTTAATGTCCCTTTTACCTTACACTAGAGGAAAATGTTGTTTACATCAAGCCATGGAACATATCAACAAGCACTACTTTCCCCAAGATATTAACATGGCTTTATGTTTGGTCAGAAAAATGGCCTATTTTCTCTGATTCTGTCCTGACTGTTGAGGATGATGGTAATCTAACAGGTTTTGTATTTACTAATATTACTAAGGTATTAAAAATTGTCAACTTTAGTAACTGTTTGCCTTATCTTGGCACCGGCTCAAATGGTGCCAGTTTGATCGCAAACTCCCTCACAGACAGATTGTTTCAAGTCAAATACTTATTCCCCAGGGCTTGGTCCTTGGACCCTTGCTCTAACTCTTTATTATATTTATCATATCATTCCCTTTTCTTTTTCTGTCTATTGACCTCAGGTTTTACACTGATGACTCTGTTATCTTTTGGTCCTCAACTTTCTATCCAACTGTTTTATTTATTATTTGTCAATTGTTAATCAGGTTAGTCCAGCTGAGTCAAAAAGATTGGTTTTCAGTGGAGACCCAATAAGAAAAGCTCCAGAAAAAAAAAAATATATATAATCACTATATATATATATAAATAAATCAATCACTATATATATATATAAATATATATATCACTGATCAGTATTAGCAAAAAACTATGGGCACTCATAAAATTGTCTAAGGCCAGCTTCGAGAGAAAAATTGCACAGGACACTAAGGATAATCACAAGGCTTTCTTTAGTTATGTTAGGAACCTGGGTGGTAATTCCCGGATATGCTCAGAATTAGTCCAAAATGACAAAAAATACACTGAACCCACAGACATTGCCAACATCCTAGCTGACAGGTTCAGCGCAAACTTCTCCCCTCCCACCAAAGGGCAAATATCTATCCCAGCAGAGTGCTGCCCCCTGACATCTCAGATGCTCAGGTAAGAGCCGCCCTCTCCAAAGCAAAAAACACAGCATCAATGGGACCAGACGGTGTCCCGGGTTACGTCCTACATGAACTCCAAGAAGAGCTAAACCCAAACATAAAACTACTGTTCAAGCTCAGCCTTACTTACAGGATATGTGCCCAAAGAGTGGCATACAGCAACAGTGGTCCCTCTCCATAAAGGTGGTGCCTCAACGGATCCTGGAAACTATAAGCCTGACTAGCTTGGTCTGCAAAGCTATGGAAAGGATCATCATGGACCTCATAAATAAAGATATTGGGGACCTACAGACACTGGATCCTACCCAGTTCGGCTTTGTTAAGGGCAGATCCTGCCTCTTAAACCTGGTTGATTTCTTTGAAACAGTCACCAAGGCCATTGACGAGGGGAAGGTGGTCCACACAGCCTACCTGGACCTCGCAAAAGCCTTCGATACGATACCCCACTCGGGCATTATAGATAAGCTCACCAGCTTAAATATAAACCCCTATGTCACTAGATGGATTGCAAACTGGCTCAAGGACAGAACCCACATGGTTAGAATTGCTGGAGCAATGTCAGACTCCAAACCAGTTACAAGTGGTGTCCCACAAGGCTCAGTCCTGGGACCTCTCTTGTTCGGTATATATTTCTCGGAGGTACAGGCCAACACGGAAGGACTGTGGCTGACCAAGTTCACAGATGACTGCAAACTGGGCGCCATAATGGACTCTCCAGCCGATACAAGCATCCTCCAAAAGGGCCTCATAGAAACAGACAACTGGTGCCAGAGCCATGGCCTCAAGCTAAATGCCAAAAAGTGTATAGTCATCCCCTTTGGCAAAAACAAAGTGCCCACAAATTACCACATAGGTGGTAATCCATTAAGTACAGAAGAAGTAATTAGGGACCTGGGGACTCAAGTTGATAGCAATCTCTCATTTGACAACCACGTGGCCAAAGTGGTTAGAAAAACATTTTATATAGCCCACCTAATCATGAAGGGATTTATTTATTTTATTTATTTATTTTACATTTGTTGACCGGGCTAGTCCAACTGGATATGTGTCCATTTTCAGTGGAGGCCCGGGGAGAAAAGCTCCAAAACAAAAACATACTAAAAAAAATACTAAAAGTAACACACAAAATACATATAAAAACAAAAATATACTTAAAAATATATAAACATCTGATGCTAATGATTAGGAGATGGCATTAATATAGAGTAATTCATCTTCAGTTTAACATAGTATACAAAAAGAAATGTAAGTACAGTATCTGGTAGGTTTTGAGCATGATAAGTAGTACTAAGTAGTACTGAGTAGTGACTGAGATAGGAATTAAGAGTGAAGATTTGAGTATAGATTGGGTACTTAAAGATTTAAGGTAGAAAAAATTAGGTTATGTGGGTAGCAGATAGATTAGAGAATAACAGCTAGGCAGGGTTAGTACAAGAACATAACCAGTGGTTGGAGAAGAAAGGTTTTAGGTTAGTTTTAAATAGTGGGAGAGAGGTTAAGGTTGTAAGGTCCTGTGGTAGTTGATTCCATATTTTACCAACTGAGTTAGAGAATATGGAGTCACCTGCTGATTTGTTAGATAAGGAAGTATGAATCAACATTTTGTTAGCAGAGCGTAGATTTCTCAAGTTGTTATAAGGTTTTATGAGGGAAGAGAGAATAGGGATATTATTGGGTTGGTATAGGGCTTTATGGGCGATTATAAGTTGGTTAAAATGTAATAAGTGAGGTAATTCAAGCCAGTCTAGTTGTTTTAGGCTCAGACAGTGATGAGTCCTGTAAGGTGTATTTGTAGCAAATCTGGCGATGTTGTTATATGCTCTAGCTAGTTTGTTAAGATTATTTGTAGAAAGATTGTTGAATATTGGGGAAGAGTATAATAGGGTAGAAATTAAGTGGGTTCTAGCTATTGTGGTTCTGGCAATTGGTGTCAAGAAGGGTTTTATTCTATAAAGGGATCCAAGTTTTTTGTTAGTCAATTTTATTGTAGTGTTTATGTGAGTGTCAAACTTTAATTGATTGTCAACTGTGATTCCTAGGAGTTTGGTGGTGGGGTCAGGAGAGATAACAGTATTGTTGTTTGATGTAAGTGTAAAATGAAGTGGGGGAGACAAATGAGAGGGTTTAAAGAGCAAATGTTTGGTTTTTTGGGGGTTGAGGAGAAGACAGTGGTTGGAGAACCATTCTTCTATAGTGGTAAAGGCTTTTTGTGTGATAGAATGAAGTTCAGTTTGGGATGAGGCAGAACAGATGATAGTAGAGTCATCAGCATACTGAATACAGGTAGAGAGTGGGGTAGAGAGATGAAGGTCATTTATGAAAATAGAAAACAGAAGTGGACCTAAAATAGAGCCTTGAGGAACACCTAGGGAGGTGGGAAGGAGATCAGAAAGATGGTTTTGCCAGAGAACTGCTTGTTTACGGTTTTCTAGGTATGATGTAAACCAGTTCATAGCAAGATTGTCCAGTGAGAGGGACTTCAGTTGGTGGAGGAGAAGTTGATGATTAACCATGTTGAACACTTTAGATAGGTCTACAAAGAATGCTGAGGTAAGAATATTGTTATTACGATTATTGTTGATAGAGTTAGTAAAAGATAGCAAGGCAGTGGTAGTACTGTGAAATGGCGGAATCCATGTTGGCAGTTAGCAAGGAGATTATACTGAAGTAGGTGAGTTATTAATTGTTTGTGGATACATTTCTCCATAATTTTAGCAAGTGGAGAGAGTAGAGCTATAGGGCGATAGTTGGAGAACTCAGTAGAGTCACCACCTTTGTGAAGTGGGATGATGTGTGAGATTTTCCAAATAGATGGAATGGTGCCTTCTTTTATAGTTCTATTGATCAATATGGAGATTGGGAAGGCAATGGCTTTGGCTCCTATTTGGAGGTATTCTGCTGGTAATTTATCAGCTGAGGGGTAGTAGGTTTTAATTTTTGAAGTAAGGAGGAGATATAGGAGGTGGGTATAGGTTCAAGGTGAAAAGGGGGGGGGATGGAGCTTGGGCTTGGCAAATTGGAGGTATCAGGGTTTAGTTGATTTGCTAGATTTAATATAGTAGTAGTAAAGAAAGTATTAAAGGCATTTGCTGTTTGTATTGGACAATCAGGTTTGGAGTCTAGTGGATAAGGTGTGGCAACTTTGCCTGGGGAAAGTAGTGTGTTAATAGTAGACCAGAATGGCTGTTGAAGGGAAGATTGCTGAAGTTGGATATAAAAGTTCTTTTTATCTTGTAGGATGGCTTTTTTTGTTAAGTTTCTTTGTTGTCTAAAAGTTTGGTGATCGATAGTGTCTTTCGTGGTACGCCATTTGGCCCAAGATTTATTTCTATTATGGATTAGTTTCTTAGTTGAATTTGAGAGCCATGGTGCTGGTTTGTTTTTCATTCTTATGGAACACATTGGGGCATGATGGTCTAGGATTGCTAGGAAAGAGTTATTGAAGTAATTAACTGCTTCATTAATAGGGAGTGACTTAAGGGGAGACCAATTGCATTGTTTAAGTTCGGTTAGGAACAATTAGTTGTTAAAATGTTTTTTGCTACGGGCAGTTCTGACTGGAGTAGGGATACTTAAACTTGTTTTATGTCTAATAATGTATATTAGAGAGTGGTCACTAAGGTCATCTGGGAGGGTTCCTGTTGTATAGTTTTGTGGTGGACAGTTTGTTAGTATCCAATCCAGGATGGTTTCTTTATTATTAAGTTTATTTGTTCTGGTTGGAGAGTTTATAGCTTGTGAGAAGCCATACAGGTTAATCAGGGTGGATGGATTGGTGTTGTTACATAAGTACCAGTCAATATTAAAGTCTCCTAGTAGTATTGTTTCCTGAGGGAGATTTGAAGAGAGCCAGTTTAATAAGTCTTCTAATAGTGTGTGATTTTTACCTGGGGGGAGATAGGTGCAGATTATCTTAACTGATTTGTGTGAGTTAAGTTGGAGTTTAGTAATAATTATTTCTAAGTTGTTGTCTAAGGGTAGTTTATGATTTATTTTGTTGATTTGTAGTCCTGTTTTGTAGAGAATTGCTACCCTCCACCTTTTTATTTGTGCGGTCTTGTCTAAAGATACAATAGCCTGGGGGAATAATTTCAGTATCTTTTATTGTGGGTTTGAGCCATGTTTCGGTTAGGCAGAGGATGTCAAATTGCTGGACATCTAGAAGAGCATGAATTTGTGGTATTTTGTTGCATATACTACGTATGTTTAGATGGGCTATAGAGAGTGATTTGGAGGGTTTGGTTGGTGGTAAAGGGATTATATTAGGTTTGTTGCAGTTAGTGGGGGCTGGGTGATGGTTTGGGCCTGGGTTGGGGTGAATGTCACCATGTGTTAAGGAATGGATTAGTATAAAGTTGTAGTACTGGAGAGGTTTACAATGATAGTTGCATAATTTTCTAATATTTAGAATTGAGTATCTGATGTGAGTTAGGAATTAAGAGTGAAGATTTGAGTATAGATTGGGTACTTAAAGATTTAAGGTAGAAAAAATTAGGTTATGGGTAGCAGATAGATTAGAGAATAACAGCCAGGCAGGGTTAGTACAAGAACATAACCAGTAGTTGGAGAAGAAAGGTTTTAGGTTAGTTTTAAATAGTGGGAGAGAGGTTAAGGTTGTAAGGTCCTGTGGTAGTTGATTCCATATTTTACCAACTGAGTTAGAGAATATGGAGTCACCTGCTGATTTGTTAGATAAGGAAGTATGAATCAACATTTTATTGTAGAGCGTAGATTTCACAAGTTGTTATAAGTTTTATGAGGGAATAGAGAATAGGGATATTATTGGGTTGGTATAGGGCTTTATGGGCGATTATAATTTGTTTAAAATGTAATAAGTGAGGTAATTCAAGCCAGTCTAGTTGTTTTAGGTTCAGACAGTGATGAGTCCTGTAAGGTGTATTTGTAGCAAATCTGGCGATGTTGTTATATGCTCTAGCTAGTTTGTTAAGATTATTTGTAGAAAGATTGTTGAATATTGGGGAAGTGTATAATAGGGTAGAAATTAAGTGGGTTCTAGCTATTGTGGTTCTGGCAATTGGTGTCAAGAAGGGTTTTATTCTATAAAGGGATCCAAGTTTTTTGTTAGTCAATTTTATTGTAGTGTTTATGTGAGTGTCAAACTTTAATTGATTGTCAACTGTAATTCCTAGGAGTTTGGTGGTGGGGTCAGGAGAGATAACAGTATTGTTGTTTGATGTATGGGGGAGACAAATGAGAGGGTTTAAAGAGCAAAAGTTTGTTTTTTGGGGGGTTGAGGAGAAGGCAGTTGTTGGAGAACCATTCTTCTATAGTGGTAAAGGCTTTTTGTGTGATAGAATGAAGTTCAGTTTGGGATGAGGCAGAACAGATGATAGTAGAGTCATCAGCATACTGAATACAGGTGGAGAGTGGGGTAGAGATGAAGGTCATTTCTGAAAATAGAAAACAAAAGTGGACCTAAAATAGAGCCTTGAGGAACACCTAGGGAGGTGGGAAGGAGATCAGAAAGATGGTTTTGCCAGAGAACTGCTTGTTTACGGTTTTCTAGGTATGATGTAAACCAGTTCATAGCAAGATTGTCCAGTGAGAGGGACTTCAGTTGGTGGAGGAGAAGTTGATGATTAACCATGTTGAACACTTTAGATAGGTCTACAAAGAATGCTGAGGTAAGAATATTGTTATTACGATTATTGTTGATAGAGTTAGTAAAGATAGCAAGGCAGTGGTAGTACTGTGAAATGGCGGAATCCATGTTGGCAGTTAGCAAGGAGATTATACTGAAGTAGGTGAGTTATTAATTGTTTGTGGATACATTTCTCCATAATTTTTAGCAAATGGAGAGTAGAGCTATAGGGCGATAGTTGGAGAACTCAGTAGAGTCACCACCTTTGTGAAGTGGGATGATGTGTGAGATTTTCCAAATAGATCGAATGGTGCCTTCTTTTATAGTTCATTGATCGATATGGAGATTGGGAAGGCAATGGCTTTGGCTCCTATTTGGAGCTATTCTGCTGGTAATTTATCAGCTGAGGGGGTAGTAGGTTTTAATTTTTGAAGTAAGGAGGAGATATAGGAGGTGGGTATAGGTTCAAGGTGAAAAGGGGGGGATGGGCTTGGGCTTGCAAATTGGAGGTATCAGGGTTTAGTTGATTTGTTAGATTTAATATAGTAGTAGTAAAGAAAGTATTAAAGGCATTTGCTGTTTGTATTGGACAATCAGGTTTGGAGTCTAGTGGATAAGGTGTGGCAACTTGCCTGGGGAAAGTAGTGTTAATAGACCAGAATTTTGTGGCTGTTGAAGGAAGATTGCTGAAGTTGGATATAAAAGTTCTTTTATCTTGTAGGATGGCTTTTTTGTTAAGTTTCTTTGTTGTCTAAAAGTTTGGTGATCGATAGTGTCTTCATGGTGCGCCATTTGGCCCAAGATTTATTTCTATTATGGATTAGTTTCTTAGTTGAATTTGAGAGCCATGGTGCTGGTTTGTTTTCATTCTTATGGAACACATTGGGGCATGATGGTCTAGGATTGCTAGGAAAGAGTTATTGAAGTAATTAACTGCTTCATGAATAGGGAGTGACTTAAGGGGAGACCAATTGCATTGTTTAAGTTCGGGTTAGGAACAATTAGTTGTTAAATGTTTTTTGCTATGGGCAGTTCTGACTGGAGTAGGGATACTTAAACTTGTTTTATGTCTAATAATGTATATTAGAGAGTGGTCACTAAGGTCATCTGGGAGGGTTCCTGTTGTATAGTTTTGTGGTGGACAGTTTGTTAGTATCCAATCCAGGATGGTTTCTTTATTATTAAGTTTATTTGTTCTGGTTGGAGAGTTTATAGCTTGTGAGAAGCCATACAGGTTAATCAGGGTGGATGGATTGGTGTTGTTACATAAGTACCAGTCAATATTAAAGTCTCCTAGTAGTATTGTTTCTGAGGGAGATTTGAAGAGAGCCAGTTTAATAAGTCTTCTAATAGTGTGTGATTTTACCTGGGGAGATAGGTGCAGATTATCTTAACTGATTTGTGTGAGTTAAGTTGGAGTTTAGTAATAATTATTTCTAAGTTGTTGTCTAAGGGTAGTTTATGATTTATTTTGTTGATTTGTAGTCCTGTTTTGTAGAGAATTGCTACCCTCCACCTTTTTATTTGTGCGGTCTTGTCTAAAGATACAATAGCCTGGGGAAATAATTTCAGTATCTTTTATTGTGGGTTTGAGCCATGTTTCAGTTAGGCAGAGGATGTCAAATTGCTGGACATCTAGAAGAGCATGAATTTGTGGTATTTTGTTGCATATACTATGTATGTTTAGATGGGCTATTGAGAGTGATTTGGATGGTTTGGTTGGTGGTAAAGGGATTATATTAGGTTTGTTGCAGTTAGTGGGGCTGGGTGATGGTTTGGGCCTGGGTTGGGGTGAATGTCACCATGTGTTAAGGAATGGATTAGTATAAAGTTGTAGTACTGGAGAGGTTTACAATGATAGTTGCATAATTTTCTAATATTTATAATTGAGTATCTGATGTGAGTTAGGCGGTGATATTTGGCTTGAAAGTACCTGGGCTTGTAGATGGCATTAAAAAAGCTTATTGATGAAGGTGGAGAAGTTGTTAGAGTTTGTTGGGAAGGGATAGTAAGAGTAGAGAAGAGGGGTTGTTCATAGGAGGTTAAGAGGTAGGTAGTGGTAAGAGTTGTCAGGAGTGAGAGTACTAGTAACCATTGGTATTGGTTAGGCATGGTAGAAGAGTGTAGTAGATATTAGAGGAGAAGGAGAGAAGTGGGGGTTGACTTTATGTAGGATAATACAGATAGTAGTGGGAGGAGATTTATACTTGAGGGGAGTAGAGGTATAGATATAGGGTGTGGCTGTTGTAGATTCTATGATTGGCTGTTGGTAAAAGGGGGTGTAAGTATGAGGGTATAAGTTAAGAGGTAATGGGGCGGGTGGGAATTGGGGGCAGGGTAGGGGAGCGGAGTGAGCCCGAAGGGCGAACGGAGCGGGAAGACACAAGAGAGTATATTGCCAAGGAAAACAATCTGTGGAGTGGAAGAAGGAGCAGGTAGGTCAGAGATGGAGTGCAAGTTTAATTGGTAAAGTCAGCTAATGTGTAGAGTTATAATATGTTACTAAACTAGAGTGTGGTATAGGAAATGTGAGGAGGAGAGGGTAAGAAGGAGCAGGTCAGCAAGGAGACTCTGTTTAAAAGACTAGTAAGTGAGGTATAAGGGAGGTTAGAAGAAAGTCTATGAGGAGAAAATGGAGAGGTGTGAAAGCACCACCTTGTGGCCAGTTATTTAACTGCAATGACTGGTTCCTAATCAAGGGGCTAAAAAGAAACAAAGGGAAGAAGTAATAATGTTAAAAGAAAGAAAGGAATAGGAGTAGGTGAGAAGATATAAAAGAAGATATAAATTGGGATTCACATCTAGATCAGGGGAGGTCATCGTGCCTCTTTACTCATCCCTCATCAGGCCCATAATTGAGTACAATGCCCCTTTTGGGATGTACCTTACCAGACACCTGCAGCAACTGGAAAGACCCCAAAAGTACCTCACCAAGAGGATCAAAGGGCTCAAACAGATGCCATATGCTGCCCGGTTAAAGAAACTCCAGCCCTACTCAGTGGCATACCACCTGTTCAGAGGCGATCTGTGCCTGACATATAAAGCCATGTCCATCCCAGAATTAATGGACATGCTGCACCTCAGAAAATCCAAATCCCATTGAGCTACGTGCTCGAGAGACTTGAACCTCAGCACTGAAATAAATAGGACATGTTGGAGGGACAGATTCATAACCCAGAGGCTCCCTTCACTCTGGAATAAAATCCCAGTCCATGTTAGGCAGAGTCCCTCATTGACTCTCTTCAAGAGGAATCTTGATGAGTGGATGGGAGATCATAGGTTTACCCCGGGTATCACTTCTGTGTCACTGTTAGACAGAGGCACAGTATACTAACCTCGAAAAAGGGCATAGCAAAATAAATTTAAAATGGGTGGCGAAAGCCAAACACATTCTGGCTAGGCTTATAAATGCCCTAGGGCAGATAGCCTAGTATGAACCTATGAACCTATGAACCTATGAACCTATAAATAAAAAACAACATAATTAATATACATACGTTCAAAAACAAGAATATTGCAAAGTTAAATGATACACTCAAAAAGCAAGAAAATTACAAATTGATACACTGAAAAACCAAGAAAATTGCTCATTGATAACATTGTATAGGCTAAACAGTAACAGAGAGTTACATAAGTATAAACAAAAATTAGATACTGAGAGTGCAACATTAGAGAGTTTAGAAAGTAAACAAAAATTGCTGGTGTTAATAGAGTACTTGCACTTGGAGCATTAGTGCGATTTCAGTGTTCTTTCCTGTGAAGCGAATGCTTGGATTAAATTATTTTAACAGCTGAAAAGCTTTGTTCCTTGGCGTTTTTATCCTGTGGATTTCTGTGGACTACACTGTTAAATCAACAACTACAAGGCTTGACTAAGTTGTCCTGTCCTTAAGCTTCATTGTGGTTTCTTCCAGGGGTCTTGGCATATGTTTTTTTTTAGTTACTTTTTTGACCTGTTGGCAGTTTTTGGTGATTTCCTATAAAGAGCACCTAACTCTTTCAGATCCTCTTGGTCATACCTTTTCAGGATGTGGACATAGAAGGGTGGGGGATGTCCTATTACACTAAAATTAGAAAATGAAGATAATATGATTTTAGAAACAACCTTATTTATTTCATAAAATAAACGGCAAAATGCAGATATTTTCCCAACTCGATTATCTAATGCTTTCTTCTTTCAGAGCTCAGTCTGTTCATAGGATGTTGGACCAGCTATAGTGGAGTTGTACCAGCCAGTCCATACAAACCGGTATTATTCTGCAACAGTTTCTAATACAATTGTAGGTAACAATTTCTGTTTTATACTCTTTCCGTTTTTGTTTTTGTTGTTGTGTATTGTCATTCTCTTTACTCTTTTGAAATTTCTATTGCATATACTTGCCATTTTCTGTACATCATTAATTAAGGAAAACATTATGAAAGGAAAAAAAGGTACAGGGAGATTAGGTCAATGGTGAGGGGGTGGAGTTAAAGAAGAAATAGGTCATCTTAGAGGAAGACAAAGGACAATGTCTAAACAGGATACTGGTTAGAGCACTTAAAAAAAACAACAAAGTACTCTTGCATGCACACTCCCAGAAATCATTGAGGGGACGTACAAGAAGACAGTCAGCAGGATCAGTTCTGGCAAGTGCAGACCAGTCAGTCTGATAACAGTGGCAGGGAAGGCGACAGAGGTGTGTCTCTGAAATTCCAGCAACAGTGACTCCACTCCTTGTTTGTACAGAACTGTAACTGTTAATTAAAGGGAGAATAAACAAAGACTTAGAATGTGGGGTTTGTAATATTCTTCTAACTACAAGGTACAATAATTTTAATATAAATATATATGTGTAGCAGGGGCAGGGAGGTGCACAGGGGCAATGCCCCCTGCCAAAAATAATGTACAGATGTAAAACCAAGCTTTTTAATTTGCTGTTATTTGTTGCAGTCACAGACAGTCCAAGAAACTGGCATATTAACATCCTAGGCAGCCAAATCTCTCAAACCAAAATTAAAGCAGACTTCATGAAGAAAAAAAAAGCTCCTCTGAGCACATCTGTAAACTATAATACCCGTGTGTTGTTACAATTATGCCAGTACTGAGACAGTGCTGATACAGCACTTCCATGCAATCATGACTGACAACCACTCATTCCTAACAATTTGCACCCAGGGCAGCCACGCCTCTTTCCCCACCCTAGCGATGGGCCTGGTTTAAGTTTCAAAGTGCTGGGCTTTTCCCTTTTGTTTGACAGCAATGATAGTGAGGCTCATGAGAGAAAACTAGTGGCCTTTTTAAGGACCATTCAGCTTCAGAACCCAAATTAGTACAGCTTCACTGCCAAAAGTAGATGCCAAACGTATGTCCTGCACTTTTACAGTTGGGTAATATGAGATCTGGATGAAGCAGTGTTGTCACATGTGGTCTATCTGGACTTTGGTAAGACTTTTGACTCAGTACCACATAAAAGACACCACAGAAAGCTGAAAGGGCTAGCAGTAGGGCATAAACTTGAAAAACTGATTGGGGAAATGACTATGAGGAGGACCTCAAAGGTGGACAGTTACGGAAAGGCTGATGGGGTACAGTGGTAATGGAAGTGACCAGTAGAGTGCCTCAAGGGTCATTGCTGAAACTCTTACTAACATTTTCATTTGCCAAGAGACTAAACCTATTTGAAAGTCATATAAAAATTAGGACCTCTACCCTGCATGGAGGAGTATGAAATGGATATGAACGTTCTCTGTAACTTGTCAGACAGTTGAGTTTCTGTGCAGATACAAAGTTCTGCATTTCAGAGGCAACAAATGGTCACTGAAAAGTTTGGAGTGAAACATTTGCAGATACAGTGGCTGCAATTGACCTCAGACTGGCCATCACACCATCAGTGGACCATCAAGAGCAAGACGACCCAGCAGCAGGGACAACTAGCAATTTGTTAGACTATATTCAGTGGACATGGACTTCAGAGATATGTATGTATGTTGTACTGCTTGCTAGTCAGACCACATTTACAATACCGTGTACAGCTCTGGAGACCCTATAAACAAAAAAGCAAGGGTCAGCAAGAAGATGGAAGGAAAGAATAAGAATGACATCTGGAATTGCAGAACTTGTATTCGTTGCAGACTAGGGTTGAGAGAGGTGGATAGGATATGAGGTTACATGATGCCAAGTCAGAAGATTGAAAGAGTGGAACTGACTAAGAATGGAGGAAGGGGCCACCAAATGCTCTGGAGGGTACTAACTTTAACCTGGATGTAAAAAGTATGTTTTTCAGAGAGATTATCAGTCTAAATAGGCAAATTATCTTTTTGTGCTATTATATTATGTAATGTCATGTAAAACAGCAAGTAAGTTATGCAGTTTTTAATCAATAAGTGGTCCTTGCAATAATGGAATGCTATTTCCCCCAAGACAGACTGAAGTCAGAGGTGATTAGAATAAGTACAAGAATGCAAGCCCTGAATGGGGGTGTGGGGCATAGTCCTCCCAATGTAAAGTATTTTTTGGAAAGACTTTTGGCACATTGTCAGGAAATGTTGGGGGCAGGCTTATCTGCTTGCATATTTGTGAGGTACATATGCAAATAAATGGATGAAAATGTGCTTTAGCACCATTCAGATTTATGATAAAGCCACAGACTGGGAAGCAGAACATCTTTATCAGATGTGGTATTCACTTCTGGTAGCACCTTCCCATTAATCTGATGAATGACAAAGGCAATAAACAGAGTGCAGGGGATCTCTCTGTTATGTTGTGCTCACTAATGGTGGCATATAATGTGCTGTTCCCCCATTGTGATCAATGGAAAAGCCATGAATAAGGGAGCAGAGGTTCTCGCTGAGACTTGATATTTGCTAGTGAAAGCATATGGTGCTCTCCCTTTCCACCTTTGTGATCAACAGCAAAGTCACGGATAAGGAAGCAAAGTTTCCATACAAGATGCATTTATTGCTGGAAGGACAAAGTGCTGTCACCCCTTCCCCATTATGATCAATGGCGAAGCCATGGATAGGCTCTCTGTGAGATGTGATAGTCTCTAGGAGTAAAGTAGAGCTCTGAGACAATTCTGACAAATGTTAGTGACAGGAAAAGTGAATCTATCTGACAGATGTTCTATTCCTTAATAGTAGCATACAATATATTGGTGACATTCATGCATATGGCAAAGCCACAAATAATAAAGTGTGCTCTTTGTGTAGCATTGTTCCCACTGGGTGTTGCTAGATTATAGCTGTCTGTCACCATTTTGCCAGTGTATGAAGTAGAAATATGCATAACATCTGTTTTGCATACTTACGGAGGAATCTAGTGCTCCTGTGGTAGTTTGTTCAACAATGAATAGCAGAGGTTCTCTTGAATGGTTGTGCAACCTCAAAATTGTGATGTGATGATCTGACATAAAACTCTTGCATTCTGTGGAAAAAATGAGTCTCTGTATGACGCTAAATAGTAAACACCCTTCTTCTGTCATTAATTGTCATTTAAAAGGGACAATCATCTGTCAGCTATCTACTCCCCAAAAGTATCATGCAGTACTTTGACACCCTTCTCATCTAACTGATGTAGGGCAAGTAGATCCTAAATATGGGGGGATGGATCATAAGTATGATCCAAATGACCTAAGTGGCCTAAGTCTATTAGTGATTTGGGCACTGGAAAAGCAAGCTGAGGATGCCTGAGAGGTGAAAAAATATGTGTCTCAGGAATATGTGTCCTGTCGCTGAATCTCAATCTCAGGGCCTGACAGAAGACATTTGATTACAAGTGGCAGTGCTGTTGAAGGACTACATCGCCATACCTCTTAACTATCCAGATTTGCACAGTATGTCCAGTTTTATGCTTCAGATTTTTGGTCTGTTCCTTGTAAATGTTGTGTTTTTTTCAAATCACTTTGATGATCTGAGGATTGAAGTCACTAAACAATGCCATATATTTGAGTTTTAGACTTCATAACCTTCAGAAAATGTATGCTAACACAAGCCCTGTTATTTTAGCTACTTTCTAAGTTTATAAGAGCAATAGTTAAAACCTGTCCCTATTTTTGGGCCTCTGTCCCTCCATTATGTTGGGCTTTGTCTAGATTTTTTGTGCTAAGAGGTTGAAATGTGTGTACATCACCCATGGAACCATCCCTGCACATCCACCCCCTTGGTTTCTTGCTGAGGCATGCATGAAGGAAGTTAAGGTCAACAGGAAAAAAAACCCTGATGACTGCCTGAATGATAGCAGCATCATGACTGGCTCTAACCTTAAAAAATGAAAAAATGGGTTTGATCCAAGCAGTTGAGATAGATAGTGAGCAGGTGAAAGGAAGAAAATGTAAAAAAAATGAAGGCACACCAGCTCTGTGGCTTAAGGTGTTAAAATACCAAGTATACCCCAAATAACTTATTTTATTTAGTTATTTATTTATCCTTATTGACAAGGTAATGTCAAGCCATGATTTTGGTTTTGGAAGAGCCAGGCAGGGGTATTTGGTAGTGAGTGGTCATTACAGGCTGACCGAACCTGCGGAAGGGAGTGGTGGATTCCAGCTAGCAACCAGGACCCGAGATCTACTGTATTATACTATCCAGATGTACTTTTTTTGATTGTTGAACAAACTATACAGCTCAGTTTCTTTGTATATATTTGTTTTCTGTGCATGGTGTGAAGAAGCTGAATGCTTCCTTGTGGATAAAATTCCACAGAAAGACAATCTTTTCCACAGAATCCATCCAGAAAGCATTGTGGCTCCTGTGATGTGTGCACCCAAACTGTTTCCTGTGCTGACTGTTAGGATGCCATCCTTCTGTAGTTGACATAGTTGGTTAAAGCTCAACCCAGTTAAGACTGTGGTGATGGCAGCATATGCCACAGTGCAGCCATCATCTTCATCTCTTTCACTGGCTTATTCTATACAGGGAAGTAAATTAGAATCGGTGTCTTGTGTCTATGATCTAAAGGTATGACTTGACGATAGGCTGATGTTGAAGGACCAGGTTTCAGTCATCATCAAGACATTGTATCTCCATCTCAAGTGTATGGCTCAGATGAGGCAGGTGATTCCATGTGTATAGCAATGAGGGTTCATGTACTGCTGTATAATCACTTGGACTGCTGTAATTCTGCCTTGAGCTTACTGATGGGGACCTGGCTTAATTGCAGTATTATGGAATTCAGCAGGTAGCTGTTACTGCAAAATCTGCACATAACATTGCTAGATGCATCCTTCAGATTCTGGCACTTCTGAATCTCTGTTCTGTTTATATAAAGGGGCTGCTGGTGCCCTATACCTCAGTAAGGCATAGTATGTCACCACACATGCCACCATAGACTTGTACTCCCCAGATATAGTCATCCTGACAGAAACCTGGCTAAAACCTCACATTACCAGTGAGCAAATACTCCCTACCGGTTACAGCATACAAAGAGTAGACCGGCTAAACAAGAAAGGAGGTGGTGTAGCTATAATATTTAAACAGCATCTAAACATCCAGATCTTAAAATCATCAGCTCCACAAATAGACAATGAAGAAATAATAATAATATATACCAACCTCAAAATTAACCAAAACAAAACCATCAACATAATTGGATGCTACTTCCCACCTGGCCAAAACATCCCTCCAGTAGAAAACCTTCTCAGCTAGTCTACCCACCATCTCCGCCAAGAAACTATCATTTTAGGTGATTTCAATATTGACTGGCAATCCTGTTCTGGCAACCATCCAACCCATCATGTAAACCTTCATGGCTTCACCCAACTAATCCAGTCACCAACCAGGATAAATAAAATCTCCAGCAAGCACACTACCCCGGATTGGATACTAGTCAGTAAGAGCCCCCAGTCATATATAACAAGCTGCTTATCTGATAGCCTCAGTGATCACTCCCCAACATTCCTACTCAAAAAATACCTAAACCATGCTAAACTTGTCATCTACCGTCAAATACGTAAAAAACTAAACTCTAACCCACTCACATTCATCTCATCCCCCAAAGAATGTAACTGGCATCCTCTAAAGTACCTCAGTCTTGATGACACAGTTGAATTTTTTAATACTACCTTCCTGAGCATCCTTAATTACCATGCCCCCATAAGACTTTCCAGAACCAAAGCACAACTCTCCCCATGGCTACAGAAAACCAAAGTCAGAAATGAAAAACAGGGATAAAGCCTGGGAGCACTGGTGCAGAACCAAAACCCCCTCAACTAGACAGAAATTCCTAGAACTACGCAATAGAGTCAAAAAGCTAATAAAACAGGTCAAATTCCAATACTACCAGTCTTCCCTAGACTCCTCCCAACACAGCCCCAAAAAATTCTGGTCCTCCATAAACTCCATCCTCCACTCAGGTAAAGTCAGTACCCCTCCTCCTAACATCCCTCACTCCTCCGAAAACAATGCTACCTCATTCAACACATACTTCACACAAACCATACTATCACTAGCTAAACAACACAACCCCCCCCACCAACCCACACCTTAAACTAGTAATCTCCTCACTGCCTTCTCTTTTTCTCCTGTACCTACCTCCAACATAAAAAAAAACTCTTAACTAAACTTAAGCCCACCAAATTAGCAGCAGACAACCTCCCAAGTGAATACCTACAAATCACAGCTAATGCTCTGGCCTACCCAGTATCCATCTTGATTAACCAATCTCTGTCAGAAAGTTACATTCCCACACTGTGGAAAGTATCACATATAATTCCCCTCCACAAAGGCGGCCCCTCCACAGAAGTAACCAATTACCGCCCCATAGCTATTCTCTCTCCACTCTCCAAACTACTAGAGAGATGCATACATTCTCAGGTCTCAGACTACCTCCTTACTATCAACCTCCTTTCCAATACTCAGCATGGTTTCCGACCAAACCATAGCACCACCACTGACTTACTCTCCTTTACTAACACTATCCTTCAGCATAAAAACAATGGCTATCTCTCCTCTGCTACTTTCCTAGACCTATCTAAAGCATTTGACATGGTCCCACACAAACAACTCATCTCTGTCCTCAATAACCTATCCTTCTTTAGTGAAAAATAACCTATCCTTCTCTCAATCAGTCACCAACTGGTTTCAGAGTTACCTGTCTGACCGTCAACAATCCGTTATATGGCAGAATGACATATCTCCCCAACTACCTGTCTCCATAGGGGTTCCCCAAGGATCCATCCTTGGACCCCTACTCTTCTCTGTTTTCACCAATAATCTAGCCTCTGCCACCAAACATGGCACACTCATACAATACATGGATGACTCAACCATCATCTGCTCAGCCCAGTCCCTACCCAAACTGCAAAAAGTCACACAGGAAGCCTTTTCCTCTGTTGAAACTTGGTTATCCGATGCCCAATTAATACTCAACCCAAACAAAACTAAACTACTCATCTTCCAACCCACCAAACATACTCAAAACAACTCTCACTTTAACATCACAGCAAAAGACAACACCACTATATACCCAGCTGAACACACCAAATTGCTAGGAGTGGAAATAGACAATAAACTAAAATTGACATTCACATATCCATGACCATAAAAAAGTCCACAAAAAACTAGGAGCATTATACAGAAATAAGCAACTTCTCACCAAAGCAGCAAAGATTGCAATAGCAAATTCACACCTTATCTCTACCCTACTTTATGCCTTTCCAATATATACCAACCTAAGGCAATGTGATCTAAACAAGCTAGAGACCTGCTACAACAAAATCGCCAAATTCGTCACAGGGGCATCCTACCGAAGTCACCACTGTCTCTCACTTGCTGAACTGGGCTGGCTTGAACTTCCTCACCTCCTTCAATGGTATCAACTCTCACTCGCCCACAAACTAGTAAACCATCCACTAAATGTCCCATCCCTCCAGAATCTACTCCAACCCCATCACACCACCAGACCACTAAGATCCAGCAACAAAAATCACTTGCAGATCACTAAAGCTAATAACTCTGCTGGTGAAGCACTATTCTCTTGTGCCATAGCCAAATTATGGTACTCCCTCCCACCCACAATTACCTCTGTATCATCATGCACCCACTTCAAAGCTTTACTAAAGGCGCACCTAAAAACATGCTGGCTATGCCCTTGCAACTCCCACTCTAATATCACCCACCCCATCCAACCACTACCTTTCTTTCCACCCCACTAACTACTTTCATTATAGCAAGCTCAGATGCTCATAGGCCTAGTACTTATTATACAGCTGGAACTTTTTATTGTAACATTTGTTAATGTCTGTTATGTACTTCGCAGATAAAGATTCTAGTTGTCTACTGATGTACTATGTTCTTCATCTGTAAATATGTTTGTAATTAATTGCTATGTTAAATTGTTAATCGTTATGTAATCCAATGTAACTACTCTCTGTTTATTTTAACTGTGGAGCTTTTCTCCCCGGGCCTCCGCTGAAAATGGACCTACGTCCAGTCGGACACTCCCGGTCAACAAATATAAATAAATAAATAAATAAATGACACTGGGTGAGGGGCTAGTGACCGTACTAAAAAATCACTCTGAGGCATGTGTAAAATCACCTTCACCTGCTGCTGTCCTGTCCTTTGGAATCAGCTACTTTTCCTGATCCAGGAATGCGTCTCTGTAGCCATCTTAAGGAAATCCCTGTAATGTTCAGTCTATTTAAATCCCCTTGAGGACACTTCTTCTGCTTTTACATTTCATAATTTTAAATGTGTTTCTTTAAGTAAGGATTCCTCCCTAAGGAACTGTTTTAAGTATGTCAGTTTATTAATATTTTTGATTTTGCTGCTAATATTTGTAAAGCAATTAGAACCTTTGGCATTTAAAAACTTTAATAAACAAAAATAAAGTCGATAAAGAAACAACAGAAGGCTCAGATTTACATGCATTACAGAATTCCTGTCTATATAGGATGTTTTATACAACGTTCAGCTTTTTGGGACAACACAATGTACATTGTGAGCTAGTCTCAGCTAGACTGTTGTGTTTACATGTGTAACAATGTGGACTGTCTATTTTTTTGTAAGAAATATCCACATACTTTATATGTGTTTTCAGTGTTTTCAGGTGAAGAGGGCTTTTGCCTGCAGGCCAGTTAAGGAATTCACACTTATAATTTAAAGTAACTAAAAAATATATCTTTTGATGGAGTCCCACCGGACAAAGAGAAAGAAAAAAATATCCCCCTATCTAAATATTGATTGATTCTCTAAATGAATCAAGGGAAGGTGTCTCTCAAGATGCACGCCAACAGCACCCAATTCTGCTGATCTCTGTGTTATTAATAATGGCACCATACATTAATATTTTGTTATAATACAGCTTTATTTTCACATAAAAATGGCACCATACCAACACTAACAAACAAATAACATCACAGCTACTACTTCTCAACTCGTTGAAAGACTGGCTAAACATTATAGATATTGAACAGCTTAAAAGGTATAAGAACTTTTATACATATTCACATATGTGCATGTATTTAAAGAAGTGCTCTATTATCATCACAATTCCTCTCCAAGCTCACAGAAGAAAAAAGCTCTGTGTAGAAATGTCAGTACAATTACACAATGTTTACTGCATATATCCGGGTCTTGAATGCAACATAGATACGTAAACGTTGTATACATTTCAACAAATCCCTTTTTTCAAGAGAAGCATTTGAGGTAGTTAAGCAATTTTCCATAGAAACAAAAACAATTTCTAAACCACCTTTAATATTAAAAAAATAAATCAGTCACTTTTCTGTTCATAGATAAAATTCCATTCACAATAATGCTTGGCAAGCACACTTCATGGCCACAGCTGGTCACTTGCGCTGCACAATTACCTGTAGAAGAAAGAGTTAGACAAATTATTAAAACATTGTGAGTCTTTTGCAGAGTCTCTCAAAGGACCATTCTGTAAAGCTTTTGGAACACTCTTACCAGGGTTTGAGACACTTTCTTACCTCATGTTAAATTTGGCAATTGTACCTTTATCTCAGAGCACTGTTTGAAGGAGGGCCTTTGATAGAACTGAAATATTTTGATTGCTTTAGAATAGTGTCATCATCATTATCCTTGGGATGAGCACCTGTAGATGGCTCTCTGATATGAACCTGTCAAATGAATACTGTTCAGATAAGGGCTGGCTGTGTCTCTGGTTACATCACACAATGGTATCATCATCATCTGTCTGTACTATATAGGGTCATGGTTCATATTTTTTTTGTACTCCAATTCTAAGTGTCTCCCATTTTTTTCTCCCCTTAAGCTTTAGGCACACTGGTTGACCTGGCTGAAGGGAAGGTAGAGTCTGTGTGGAATATCACCTGTCATTAAAAGGCTTGTAAAAATATATTGCTGTTTTATCATTTTTCATGACAGAATCAAATGATGTAGTCTTTGGTTCAAGTTTGGATTGCAACATAGGTATATTAGAAATTATATGTTTTCCAAGCATTAGCTGTAGGAGCCCTACTGTTTACCTCTGCATACTTTACCAACTTTCAATGAACCTTAATGATTGCCGGCAACCTGTCATGGCGATCAGTCTTGGAAAAGAGTAAGAAGCAAAGTGTTTGATTTTCCTCAAACAAATCATATTAGCAGGAGGCTATATACCACCAGGCAACAACACTAATGAACTCGAAAACCTACTAAATTGGATGAAAATCACTCATCCACAGGAAACCATTCTTGCAGGTGACTTTAACACAGACTGGTTTGACTGTAACAATCACAACCCCACCACCCATATAAACCTCCATGGTTTTACCCAAATTATTAATACCCCTACAAGAATAGACAAAACCTCTAAGCGACAATCAATCCTTGATTGGATACTAGTATCCGACCCCACTCAAGTCCATCTCTCAGGATGTCTCCCTGACAGCCTTAGTGATCATCAAGCAACATACTTAATTAGGAATCGACCCCAACTAACTAAATAACCAATTATCATGGTCATAAGAAACAAAAAGTACTTTATAGCTCAAGATTTGATAAATTCACTCAAATCATGTATATGGACTCCACTAAAATACTTACCACTAGATGAAGCTGTAGAATACTTCAACACAACCTTCCTGAACATCCTAAACTCCCATGCTCCACCTAGAACCACTAGAATTAAAACCAACCTCGCACCATGGCTATCTAAAGACACCAAATCCCTAATGAAAGAAATAGACAAAGCCTGGCTGCAATTCCATAAACACAAAACCCCGATTCTAAAACAAAAATATCATGAACTACGGAATCAAGCCAAAAAACACATAAAAATTGACAAAACTACTTACTATAAAACACTACAGGAAAAACACTCTCACAACCCTCAAAAATTTTGGGCATCAATTAACAACCTATTACATCCAGGAAAACCTACCACTCCTGCCCCTATACTACCAAACAATCTACATAACATCCCCACCCACTTTAATAAATACTTTACTGAAACCATCCAAGCCCTAGCCAATACCCAAACAACTAGCTCTCACACAACGTCAACTACAGCCCTCACCCCCCTCCAACTCAGATGATAATACACATAGTTTCTCCCTAGAACCAGTCAGTACTACAATTATTACCAAACTCCTCAAAAAACTGAAGTCAACAACCCCAGCAGTAGACAAAATACCAGCAGAATTCCTACAAATTACTGCAGAGGCCATAGCCTATACTGTATCCATTCTCATTAATAGATCTATAATTGAATCCAAAGTACCTAAATCATGGAAAATATCACACATAATACCATTACATAAAGGGGGACAATCCCTTGAACTTACTAACTACCGCCCTATTGCAATACTATCACCCCTATCAAAGATTCTAGAGAGAGTAGTCCACTCACAACTAATGAAATTTCTGCTTCACAACAATCTATTATCACAATCCCAACATGGTTTCAGACCTTCGCACAGTACTACCACAGCATTGCTATCCTTCTCAAACAATATTAATACCCACAGAAACAACAGCCTGTTCATATCCTCAATATTCCTAGACCTATCCAAAGCCTTTGATATGGTGAACCACAGTCTACTACTAGAAAAACTTGCCACTTTTAACATAAACTCTTCCACCTTATTCTGGTTCAGTAGCTATCTAACCGACAACAAGCTGTTCTCTGGGAAAACCACCTATCACCCCTCCTCCCAATAACCATTGGTGTACCACAAGGGTCCATCCTTGGCCCACTATTATTCTCATTATTTACTAATGACATAGCATCGTCCCTGCCCTCTACCTCAATAGTCCAATACGCAGATGACACCACTATAATAAGTGCCGCAAGCACCCTTGATAAACTCCGAATTATAACCCAAAATAACTTTACCCTAGCCGAAGAATGGTTCACCAACATCAAACTACTGCTTAACCCAAAGAAAACACAACTTATTCTTTTTAGCCCGAGTAGATCCCCCCACAACTTTTCAATAATATCCAAAGACAATACTAATATTACTCATACACCTCACATCAAGCTCTTAGGAGTAGTAATTGATAATAAACTTAAATATGACATCCATATTTCTCAAACAATCAAGAAAGTCAATAAAAAGATCGGACTCCTTTATAGAAACCACAACTACATGACCAGACACACAAAAGCCACCATAGCTAGAACTCATCTGTTATCTATACTTCTGTATGCCTCCCCAATCTTTACAAACCTTCACCAAGCAGAACTTTCAAAAACTGAATCATGCTGCAACAAAATTGCCAAATTTGCAAATGAAGCCACACATAGGTCCCATCACTGCCAATCACTCAGACAACTCAACTGGCTTGAGTTACCTCTAATCCTTCTACTCAACCAACTCACCACTGTCCATAAGCTCTACTACCTTCCTTTGAAAATCCCAGCCTTGCAACAATTAATTCAACACTATACCCCCTCCAGAAACCTAAGATTGACACAACAAAACCACATAACTGTCACCAAGCACAAAAATGAAGCTGGCAAATCACTCTACGCCTGCTGCATTGCAAAAACCTGGAACCTCCTACCCAATCACCTAACCTCAACATCCTCACCTTACCTCTTCAAACATCAAATCGCATTTTATGCAAAACTGGCTATGTTCATGTCTTCCCCCAGGCTAGACCAAATTAATTCACTACTATTAATACTCACTCAAAAAACACCATTGTTCTCAACCACTAATAGCTTAGTGACACAAAGCTGTACAACAAATTATTCTCTACTGTCTTACCCCTTTTGCACAAATTTTAGCAGATACTCTAATAAAACTCATTTCAAACTACTGTTTTTATCTGTATTCAACCAACATACTGTACTCTGAGTCGAAATATCCTGTACCTTGCAAATATTACTGTTGTAAGGTAACTAACTGTGTAACTGTCTGCATGAATACTGTCTTATATCATGCTAATGTTAACTAATGTTTTGTATAAATGGTAATGTTAACCAATATAATGTAATGTAATATTTGTGGAGCTTTTCTCCCCGGGCCTCCACTGAAAACGGATCTGTGTCCAGTCGGACTTTCCCAGTAAACAAATGTAAAATAAAATAAATAAATAAAAATTCTCTGAGTTTGTGGACTCTCAGTCTCATAAGCAACCCTTGGCATCTTGGTGACATTTTGTGGGAGGTTGGTATAATGGTTAAAATGTTTACCTTACAGACACAAGTTGCAGTGTTTGATTCTCACTTGGGGTAACTGGCGAGGTTTAAAAATGGTCCATAAAGGTAGTTAGCATAGTACTAACCTATAAACCTATAAATCTACATTAAAACAAAAAAAAACACCAGCAAGTAACCAAACAGACTTGTAAAACAACATATCAGACCAATGGTGATCATTAAATAATTAATTTATTACAATGTACAGTGTTTCAATTTTAAGACAGGGTTAATAGCGCATGCATCATTAAGTCCAGTAAAACTAGTAGCATCTAACTGTAACTGTCATTCAAGTTTACATTTACCTAAGTGTTCCTCTCCTACTACCCCTCATAAATCTCTCGGATGTGATCATGTGGTAGAAGGTTTTAGCATTTTTTAAAAGTGAAGTTTTTAATATTATTTGTTCTGATGAAGCTCCTTTAAGAGGAAATAAATCACTTAACGATTTTCTTAATATAGTGTCATGGTGATTCTGACCATGGTCTGTGCATCATGTGTTTGTTGTTTTGCAACTTTGCCTAAATTGTAGGAATTAATCAGTGGATCCAGTGGTTTATAGTCAGCCTGGAGATGTAAATGTTTCACATGGCCACCACACACTTGCAAGGTACTCTTTTTTGATTTGTGAATACCTTTGTTCTACATCAGTGAGTATTCCAGAGAAACAGAAACTAGCCACCGGATTCACAAATCCTCCATGTAAGACTAAATAAGTCTTACTCGGAGGCTGCAGTTGAATGGTATGATGTCAGCGTGCCATGAATATGCATGAGGGCACTCTGACCCAACCATAAGTCCTACACGGACCGTGTAAGAAAGCAGGGGGCATGTCCGACTGCCGAGCAGTCCAAATGTCCACGCCCCTGCAAGTGTTTAAAAAAAAAGGAAATAAACAAGCTATCATTCTAAGTCTTTTGGATTAAGCACTTGGGCTTCAGACCAGTTGTTTTACATTAGGAAGGTTTGTGGCCTGCACTGTGGTGGAAGGACAGGTAGCTTACATCCTTCTAAGTTGGGAACTGCTGATTGAGGGCTCAGTGTCTGTTATTCTAAAAGTGTATTAGTTCTGGTTTAAGCACTTGGGCTTCAGGCCAGTTATTTTACATTAAGAAGGTCCGTGGTCTGCACTCTTGTGGGAGGAGAGGCTGGACTCTGCCCTTCTGAGCTGGGAATTTCTGGTTAAAGGCTTATAGTGCCTGCATATTTGAACTGTTTCTTACTGAAATTGGTACACCTTGTTTGCTGTAGCATAGACTAGATCCAGGCCTGCTGAATCTAGCTTTGTTTGTATGCTTGTTGTTTGTTTGCTTGTTATTTCCCTGAAATGCTAATTCCACCTAAAACACGGCTTTTCAGCGCTTCTGTGGATCCCTAGTGATATCTGCATTGTTTACTGTACTTATTTCCTTGTTTCACTTGAAAGAAAGTTACTGTTTGTCATTTTTGCATTTAAGTTACCTGTAACACATTTCATTTAAGTTACCTGGCACTTGCTCACTAAAGCAATTATATAAGTCAGCACTAAAAAATTAAAAGCACTACACCCTCACAAAGTCCCCTTGAGTACCTTGTTTCCCATTAGCCTTTTTTTTCAATTATAAAGGAATTCCCAATACGATTCTAGCATGTCCAAAGGTCAGTTGTCAATCTCCTCTCCGGTCCAGCTGGTGAATCTGGGAATCTTGAGGCAATGTTACAACTGCCTCATGTACACAGACAACCCTCTCCTCCTCTCAACAAATTCCAACACATGTGAGAGATGCAACCATATAGCCATACTGGAGGCAAAGCTCTCTCAACTCAGTACTGGCGAAACCAATCAGGATGAGAAGGAAACCACACTCACTACAATTCCAGTCTCACATAGACCTACCACGACAGCAAACCAAACACATAAACATACAAAAAGATACTCGGAGGCTCTAAATAAAAATCTGCCTAAGCAGCAGAGACCTCCAAAGCAGACACCCAAGCAACCGCTACCCCAAAACAAAACACGTGCAACACATAGCTCACAAAGCCAGTGTGCCAAACAGTCACAGCCCTTAAGGCTAAACAACACACCTGATACACTTGTAATAGGTGACTCTATCGTCAGGCACACTGACATCCCGCTCACCAGGCTGAACAAGGAGAAGGTTACAGTGAGCTGCCTGTCGAGCGCTAGGATCCGCCACATAACACAAACACTCAGGTCACTCCAAGGCAAGTACAAATATGACTCAGTCATTGTCCATGCTGGTGTGAATGACCTGAGATGTACCTCCCTGGACTACATGAAAAGAGACATAGAGGAGCTCTCTGAGCATGTAGCCCAGGCCGGTATGACCCTGACCTTGAGTAGCATCGTACCCTCACCAAGAATGATGCCACAATATGAAGACAAGATGATCAATTTCAACAATTGGCTTAAGTATTGGTGTCATTCAAAGGGGATCCAGTGCCTGTCAGCCTGGGATGACATGCTTGACAAGCCACGATGCTTCGCTAGGGACGGCTTGCACCTGTCACCCCTGGGCTTTCGGATATTGGCAAAGGCTCTTGCTACCCCATAGGGCCTTTTTTAGGCAAGGCTCAAAAGACAAACCCACCTCCATAGGTATCACAAGGGATAAGAAACTAAGAGTAATGCTACTCAACGCCAGAAGTCTAAACCTCAAGATGCACGCTCAAACTCTCCTTAGCATGGAGAACATTGATATCTGTGCAGTAACAGAAACCTGGTTCAAGGCTCCCGAGAGCACCCCAGCACTATCAGGTTATACCTCATACCATGCTTTTCGGCCCCAAAACTTGGACCGAACCACAAAAGGAGGGGGAGTATCAATATTCGTCAAAGATACCCACACCTCCAGGTTGGTGGCACAGCACGAAGCATCAGAGACTATCCACGTGCAACTAACAGTGGGTAAAAGTGCCTTCCAGTTTATAGCCTGCTACAGACCACCCTCCCAAACCCAGGAACCCCACTCGGCCTTCCTGAGAACACTGGAAAATATGAAGGTCTCTCCAAACAGCATTATATTGGGCGACTTCAACTACCCAAACATAGACTGGGAGCATTACTCAAGCTCCAACACCCTAGCCCAAAGGTTCCTAGAATTTATAAACTCAAATGCTATGGAACAACTTGTTACCACTCCCACAAGAGGGGAAAACATACTGGACCTGATCATCACCAACATGGGGACTCTATTCTCCAGACCAGAAGTGTATCCCTCACTGGTAAGATCAGACCATAAACTAATCTCACTGGATATTCACATCCCGACTCCACCCCCTGCCCTGAAAACCACAGTGAAAAACTTCTCTAAACCAAATTTCACACTCCTCAAAACCGAGGTGGAATCCTTTGAACACCTGTAGGAATGCATGGATCATGCAATCCCAAATAAAACCAAGACCCAATCCTCCAAAGGCAGACGTCCTGTCTGGTGGACCCCATCCATAAACAAACTATACAATAGAAGGAGGAAGCTACTACATGATAGAGCAAAATCCCAAAAAGGGAAGGCATCTCTGATCAATATTAGCAAAAAACTACGGGCACTCATAAAATCGTCTAAGGCCAGCTTCGAGAGAAAAATTGCACAGGACACTAAGGATAATCACAAGGCTTTCTTTAGTTAAGTTAGGAACCTGGGTGAGAATTCCCAGATATGCTCAGAATTAGTCCAAAATGACAAAAAATACACCGAACCCACAGACATTGCCAACATCCTAGCTGACAGATTCAGTTCAAACTCCCCCCCCCCTTCCCCACCAAAAGGGCAAATATCTATCCCAGCAGAGTGCTGCCCCCCTGACATCTCAGATGATCAAGTAAGAGCTGCCCTCTCCAAAGCAAAAAACACAGCATCAATGGGACCAGACGGTGTCCTGGGCTGCATCCTACATAACTCCAAGAAGATCTAAACCCAAACATAAAACTACTGTTCAGTCTCAGCCTTACTACAGGATATGTACCCAAAGAGTGGCGTACAGCAACAGTGGTCCCTCTCCACAAAGGCGGTGCCTCAATGGATCCTGGAAACTATCGCACCATAAGCCTGACTAGCTTGGTCTGCAAAGCTATGGAAAGGATCATCATGGACCTCATAAATAAAGATATTGGGGACCTACAGACACTGGATCCTACCCAGTTCGGCTTTGTTAAGGGCAGATCCTGCCTCTTAAACCTGGTTGATTTCTTTGAAACAGTCACCAAGGCCATTGACGAGGGGAAGGTGGTCCACACAGCCTACCTGGACCTCGCAAAAGCCTTCGATACAATACCCCACTCAGGCATTATAGATAAGCTCACCAGCTTAAATATAAACCCCTATGTCACTAGATGTGTTGCAAACTGGCTCAAGGACAGAACCCACATGGTTAGAATTGCTGGAGCCATGTCAGACTCCAAACCAGTTACAAGTGGCGTCCCACAAGGCTCAGTCCTGGGACCTCTCTTGTTAGGTATATATTTCTTGGAGGTACAGGCCAACACGGAAGGACTGTGGCTGACCAAGTTCGCAGATGACTGCAAACTGGGTGCCATAATCAACTCTCCAGCTGACACAAGCATCCTCCAAAAGGGCCTCATAGAAACAGACAACTGGGGCCAGAGCCATGGCCTCAAGCTAAATGCCAAAAAGTGTATAGTCATCCCCTTTGGCAAAAACAAAGTACCCACAAATTACCACATAGGTGGCAATCCATTAAGTACAGAAGAAGTAATTAGGGACCTGGGGACCCAAGTTGATAGCAATCTCTCATTTGACAACCACGTGGCCAAAGTGGTTAGAAAAACATTTTATATAGCCCACCTAATCATGAAGGGATTCACATCTAGATCAGGGAGGTCATCGTGCCTCTTTACTCATCCCTCATCAGGCCCATAATTGAGTACAATGCCCCTTTTGGGATGTACCTTACCAGACACCTGCAGCAACTGGAAAGACCCCAAAAGTACCTCACCAAGAGGATCAAAGGGCTCAAACAGATGCCATATGCTGCCCGGTTAAAGAAACTCCAGCTCTGCTCAGTGGCATACCGCCTGCTCAGAGGCGATCTGTGCCTGACGTATAAAGCCATGTCCAACCCGGAATTAATGGACATGCTGCACCTCAGAAAATCCAAATCCCATCGAGCTATGCGCTCGAGAGACTTGAACCTCAGCACTGAAATAAATAGGACATGCTGGAGGAACAGATTCATAACCCAGAGGCTCCCTTCACTCTGGAATAAAATCCCAGTCCAGGTTAGGCAGAGTCCCTCATTGACTCTCTTCAAGAGGAATATTGATGAGTGGATGGGAGATCATAGGTTTACCCAAGTATCACTTCTGTGTCACTGTTAGACAGAGGCACACTATACTAACCTCAAAAAAGGGCATAGCAAAATTAATTTAAAATGGGTGGCGAAAGCCAAACACACTCTAGCTAGGCTTATAAATGCCCTAGGGCAGATAGCCTAGTATAAACCTATGAACCTATGAACCTAAGAGCGAGTCCGCTCAAATGTCCCTGCACCCAACACCTCACTGCCTGATAATGTAAACCCCCATCACACATCTAAAACGCATAACCATAAAATTTTTTTAAATACCCAAAATAGCTGCCCGTATTTGCTCGTGTGTGCGCGGGTGTGCCCATTGCTTAGCTACACTTAGCAATTCTCACATGGAAGAGCATAAGAAAAAATGTTTAGGCAAATCACACCAAATAGCAATGGCGTAATGGTAGAGTGTCTGCACAAAGAAGAGGCATTCACAGTTCGAGTCGCACCACTCCCTTTCGTATTTATTTTTTAAATCAGTATATGGAATAATACCCAACATATATGTTTAAACACAACTAAAAAACAGTGAAATGGCATCAGTGAATAAAATAAATATTTTAAAGGATCCTAATATAAAATTGCCCACATTTAAGCAGCGCTTCACCCAGCGCAATGGTGTTGCCCCTAGCTAACTTGCACTTTACCCAGCGCAATGTAGTTGCCCATAGCTAAATCATGCTTTACCCAGTGCAAAATAGTTGCCCAAAGCTAAATAGCGCTTTACCCAGCACAATCGGTTTGCACGGAGGTGCGCACCGCGCCAACCAGTGCCCTGCCGGGCAACGTGGAGCAACGTAGAGCAAAGTTGCTTACACACAGCCACGCCCCCTAACTTGTCTGGACAGTAGTAAAATACAATTTAATGATAAGGTTTGAACCCAGGACACTGTGCACCATAATCAAAGTACTGAACCACTAAGCCACAACAGCTTAGGAAAAACATCCACTGTTAACATATATATATATAGTAATAAATGTTTGCTTAAACATTGCTAAGCATGTCTGCAGTCAGCCGAGAATATTCAAAAATGGCCAATCACAGAAAAGTGCGGGGAAATGCGGCATATTTTAGCCGCATAGGCAGGATTACTCATCATAACTGATTGTAGCTCCCATCTGCAGTTAGAATGTCTGGTGCTGGAGAGGGTACATAATTTCAAGCGCAATGCTGGGCCATTGAGGAGTCAAGATATATGGTTTGGCTCCTAGTCCATCGGCATGAGACTCGACACCTGCAGGGCCAGTTCCAAGGAATGGAGTATAAGGCGGAGGCTTGGAACCAGTTGGCTCATGAACTCACCAGTGCCACAGGCGTCCCTCGGACTGGTGAGCAGGTCCGTCACCACCATGCAGACCTGAAGAGGTGGAAGCAGGACCTTCTGAACCAGTGGATTCAGGAGGCCCATCAAATGTGGGATGCCCCACTACTAAGTAGGCAGCCATGGAATGCAGTATGTAAGATAAGCTAATATAGTCTAAATAGTGGATAGGTATGTCTCAATATCCCTTTATTTACTCCACAGCTGCAGGTGCTCGTGCTATGAATCAGCAAGCCTATGCAGATAGGCTGCTAAGGCTGCGCCACCAGGCAGGTTAGTAAATATTCTGCATGTATTGTTACATGATATATGTGAGTGAGCATGAGAAAATTGTTTAAGCCCATTAATACAGCAATAAAATGTCCTGATTAAATCCTCTGCATGTACTGTTATATAACAAACATCAGTGAGCCAGAAATTGAGTGTACTAACCCACCAATCAAGCTAAAGTAATTCTGGAATACTATCCCTGCATGTATTGTCATAACATATAAGTGAGCAGGCCTGAAAAAGAGTGTTGTAACCTATCAAGAAAGATATATGTCCTGAATATGTCTTCTGTATGCACTGTAATAACAAGTAAAGGAGAGAGCCTGTAGAAAAGAGTGTTCAATGTAATTAATAAAGGTATAACATTTGGAGTGTGTCTGTGTCACTTACTTTGAAATGTTGTACCCTTGCAATAATAAATAGTATTGCTGTATTAGGTGTTGTCAACCCACAGTTGTGTAGTCCCATAGGAAGTGGATGAAGGAAGTGGCAGTAGCTGTGAAGTATAAAACATTCATTCCCTGAATAAATCATCTGCATGTACTGTTACATATCATAAGTCAGATAGGCAGGAATAGAGTGTAGTAACCCATGAATAAAGCAAAAATATGTCTGGAATACTATCTCTGCATGCACTGTCATAGATAAAACATGAGTGAGCCTGTAAAACAGTCTTGTAACCTATCAATAAAGGGTATAATGTTTCTTGAATAGGTCTACTGTATGCAGTGTAATGTCAAATACAGGAGAGAGCCTGTAGGAAACAGTTTTAATGTAAATAAGAAAGGTATAATAATTGCAGTGTGTATGTGCCAGTTACTCAGAAATGTTGTTGAACCCTTGCAGTGAAGAAATGTTACTCTGTTGTAGTAAGTGCTGACAACCCCCAATAGTGCAGTCCCATATAAAGTAGATGAAGGAAGTGCCAGTAGCTGTGAAGTATGCAACAGTCCTAAACAGTTGTGAAATGGCTGACATGCATAGGTAAATCTGGCACACGAGTAGCCTGTCAAGGTGTTCCCCAGAAACTTAAGTGTGTTACCTGAAAAGTAGGGTTGTGTAGAAAACAAGTAAAAAAGCCATGTGAACACATCCAGATGTGCACATACATAAACAAGTCAATTTAATACAAGTATGTAGCAGTAACATCTGCATCCTGGACAGTTACCATGTCAGATATAGGCCAGGTATATCATGAAGTAGTAAAACCCATAATGCAATCGAATGCATGTTGCTTAGTGTAAGAATACATATAGGGGATATACACCTGCAGTCAATAGGAATGTAGTGTACAGTTAAAGTACTAATAAGATGTTAATGGAGGTTTCTTTTTACACCCTACTCCATGTGCATAAACAATGCAATTCCACACCTCTATGGGTATGTGTAATCTCATAACATTTGTTGGGGCATATGTCCTATTGTTATAAAAAATCTGCATCTACTTTGATGCATGTCCCCTGTTAAAACACCACAATCTTGGTGGCCTGTTGCCACCAACCATCCCTGCATGCTGTTGGAATGTCCACTGTCATTCAATACATGCATGTGTTATGCTTGCTGTTCAACTGTTGTAACCCTGGTGTGTTGGGTTAATGGGAATATTACTGCATGCTGTTACAACTAACTTGGAATGCTGTTGTCTATGTTGTAATTAAAAACACCTAATCACAGAACGTATGGGAAGGCTGGTCCCAGCGGACCCACATGTCCCACCTCAGCTGGCAGTTGCACCTGGCACCAGCAGGTCTGGTGCCCAGCCCGGGCCACCTCCTCCGTAGGTCCTGTGCCACCTTTGGGTGGAAGCGCTGCAGGGGATGGGGCTCATCCCCCTGCAATTGTGGGCGGAGAAGGGCCTCCTGTCACCCTCTGAAGGGTCCGGGTTTTGGTGCGTAGGGAGATCCAGTATTTAGTCGCTGATCCCCTATGCTAGCTCGAGGCGAAAGTGGCAGAACTCATGGGTGAGCCTGCCCCTCCTACGCAGTCCTCAGCACAGCGACCCTTGGATCTGTGAAGGTCCAGTGGTGACTGCCCATGGGTGGGGATATCAGTCCCACTGTTACCATTTGTGGGCTCATGGGCTTGCGATTTTCAAACATCCGTCCCCGTCAATTGTGTTTACTCACCCCATGTGTCATACTCCACCCCTGTATGCATCTTGTTTGTCTTGTCTGTTTACCTACCCAACCTACCTCCCCAAATATACCTACTTCCTCTACCTCACTTACCACTCACCCCTGAAAAAAATAAATAAATAAAAAGGGCAATCTGTACCCGAAAAAAAAATATGCCCCATACATAGCTTCCCATTTCGCACACATGTCCATTGGGCATGTACACTGATAATTCTAATTGGCAGTACAACAAACTATGTTGTCGTCACCCCTCTCTCAGGGGTGGAAGGTTTCAAATTTCACTCCAAATTTTCAACATATGCACAGCTGTTGCTGGCAAAGAAATGGGCAGCTATGGACCTTCCCTACACCCGTCCTGCACATCCCAAGCTTGTTTTCCTACTGTCTTTCCCTCTCTGTGCCCCCTTTTTCATCACTTTTCTATCTCTCCATTTTCTTTTCTTTCAAAGAAATTAGCGCAGGGGTTAGTGGGAGTAAGCACTTTTAAGCAGTAGTAAGTGGGATTAAGTGAGTGCGTGCATGTGTGCACTTAGTTAAGCATAGCTAAGTGTTGCGCAAACCCACGCAAACCCACTTACTACTGCTTAAAAGTGCCTTAGTCACTCTATGGTAGGGCCCTTGTTCTGCTAAGCAGCAAAATAAAAAAAACTCTGCCAGTCTCGAACCCCAGAACATTGAAACAGTAGATTACATGTATTACCACTAAGCCACAGCAGACATATAAATAACTTGGTTCTGAAATAAATATATCATGCATTACAATGAGGGACTGTAAATGGAAATTAGGAATGGTATAACACAAACCCTTTTCTGTGGGTCTTTACCAGCAGTGGTTGTGGAATTGCAAGACATGACTGTGAAAAGAAAACCAGCCATCCTAGCAGGGAATAATGTTACAGTAGCACCTTACAAACACCGCACAGTATCAGACCAGGATACACACTGGCCACAGGAATACAGTGCAATAACCACATTTGTATGGCAGTTAATTGTGTAAGTGAGAAAAAAGTACATACTCCCATGTATCCTGTGTTAGCATTTGGAGGGGTGCATATATGTCTACACTGAGATGTGTGTACTGGAAGCAGCAAGATACATGTATGAGTACAACATGCACATAACTGGCTACAATCCTAGCATCAGATAAGAGACATATACCAACCTTCAGACTGACACAACGGTGTCCGGAGCAAACAAGAATGGGCCCCACCTTTGAAATCTGAAAGGGCTACGCCTACCTAACCTAGCATTTTATAGCAGTGGGCTGCAATCACAGTGAGTAATGCAATCATCAAACAGCAGGCTGCATGCAATTACTGAATGTTGGGCAGCAATTGGTGCAGAGGCTGTCACATGCACAAGTGCAGATACCTAGAAAAGCAGGCTGTACCTGCAGTCCACACATGCAATTATATCATTGCAAGTGTTGTGAGACAAACAGTGAGAGAGAGAGAGACATGCACACAGAGTGAGACAGACAGAAGAGAGGCAGAAACAGAGACCAAAGGTGAAATGGAGGACAAAAACCCAAATCAAACCAGCAAAAAAAAAAGATACAAAACTGTAACACACGGAGCAGGTAAATACAAAGGTAAGGTATGTAAATCAAATGTATGTGTTGGCATGTTGTAGATGTTCCTGAAGAGTACTCTACACACTGCAAATCATCCATGTGTGGCAGCAGTATGTATCTATCTGTATCTGCACATGTGCATAGGGCAAGGGACATACTGAAACTGTTAGTGAAGGGTGGACAGCTATCTGTCAGTGAATGTTGATATGTGCATATATCCATGTAGGTTGTAGTGTGTGGCCTAGAAGACAGCATGCAGTGCGCTGGAGTGGCCTTAGGTCAACTGGTGCCCTAGGCAAAAGGGCCCCATGGTGCCCCCTACCACACTTCCTGGTGCCTGCATCCTTGTGTCCACATAAATAGTGGAAAAGCACCCCTGCTAGAGCAGTGCCCTAGGTGGCCGCCCAGTAGGCCTATGCCTAAGGCCAGCTATGGTAGTGTTGATATATGTCATGTGGTGGTTAAATGCTGTGGGACAGATTTGTCAGATCTGATGTGTTACAGACAGTGAGGCCTGCTAATGCTACAAGGGCTGAGGACACCCACATGCATTCTGCACAACACTTGTGCAATGTAATCACATACCTGTACATCCCACAACTGTCGCATAAGTGAGATCCCCACCATGAAAGGTGGACTGTACATGTGCCTATATGTACATCCATGTGTACAGCAATGGATGTGTACATGTATGTGTATAGATATGCATATATATAATATATATATATATATATATATATATATATATATATATATATATATATATATATATATATATATATACATATAGAGTGAGAGAGAGACACACAGAGACACGGGGTCATATGTACCACAACAGGTGTGTGATGAACAAGGTATCGACTGTAGACAAGTGTTGATACTACAGTGCCATTCCACCTTCCCAAAACAGTGTACCCATTAACTAACACATAAGCAGAGATCTACCTAACAGTGAAGGTGTGATAAGGGAACATGGGACACAGGTGGACAGTAGCCTCCACTGTGATGAAGACAGCGCCACACTACACCTGTACTCTATCTGTGTGGTATGTGTCATGACAACAGGTGTGTCATCTATGGAAGTATAGGGTAGGGTTCCCCTATACTCATCACAATGCCATGTGTGGTATGTACTTCACATGACAACTACATCAGGTGAACAGGCCACAGACAGACCTCCCAAAGGGTAATACTGTCCGCAAACAGATGCCCTATGCAGACTGACTCACAAAACCACAACTACACTGTATTGCATACTGGCCACACAGAGGTGACCTCTGACGGACATACAGAGGTATGTTACACCCAAATCTGGGTGACAGCCACCATGGCAACATATCACAACCCCTCGGGGTTACATGCTCTAGGGCCCTAAACCTTGTCAGCTCACTAAACAGCACATGCTGGAGGGATAGGTTCCCATCTGAGACATATGCCATACACTGGAATAAACCACATAGCAATAGCAAACAAGGCTCCTCCTTAGCAGTTGTTATAAATACCCCTGATGATTGTGTGGGAGATTGTTAATACACAATCACACAAGGAATGCTGAGAACAAATCACTTTATGACGCAAAGCTTTCGGGTATAAACTCTTTCTCAATACTAAATACATACATATACACAAAGCAACTGCTTTTATACAGGCCTAGTAGTCATGTGACTGCAGCCAAAGTCACATGACCTATTCAAATGTACAATTTAAAAAATTATTTAAAGAAACATACTGCAAAAAAGATTTAGATTTATATTGCTTTGAAATTTGATTATATATATGCATATGTGTAGTTTCTTTTTTAACAAATGCTTTTTTGCAGTATGTTTCTTTAAATAATTTTTTAAATTGTACATTTGAATAGGTCATGTGACTTTGGCTGCAGTCACATGACTACTAGGCATGTATAAAAGCAGTTGCTTTGTGTATATGTATGTATTTAGTATTGAGAAAGGGTTTATACCCGAAAGCTTTGCGTCATAAAGTGATTTGTTGTCAGCATTCCTTGTGTGATTTTGGATCTTTTTGCAGTTTGTTTTTCTAAGATTGTTAATACACCCCAGGAAACACCTCTGTGGTTCAGGTTGGCAGGGGCAAGTGAAATCAAAGTACATGTGTGTCAAAGGCCAGGGTAGCATATGGCTAGGCTGCCGTAGGTCCTAGGGCCAATAGCATATTACCTACCTATGACACTATGCACTAACACATGTACTTAATGCAATAGCTGCTATGTGAGGTTGGAATGAGTGTAACGCTGAATGTGTGCAAGGTCTGTAAATGTGTGATAGCTTAGTGTGATGTTGTATCTGACATGGTAGTGCCTAACCTAGCTGTGAGGACAGCAACTAATGTGTAATGTACTGTTAGGCAGACATAGTAGTACGGCATATGATATGACGTAGTTCTCCGTTGATGAATGTGGTGTCTCATTGTAGGCTAAAGCAATACATGTATGCTTAGTGAGTGGTACTGCAGGTGAATCAATCACCAATATGAACTGTAGTACTACCTGCAGATGTAGGGCTAAGTAGCACAGTATGGTGTGCGTTCACATTGCTTGGAAGCACTGTCATGTGTGTTACCTGTAGTCTGCGCAGAGGACAGACTGCAGGCATAAGGGTGTGTAAGTAGTGGTACACAGCACCGTATGGTACACAGGTAATGCTCATCTGTGTTGGCATACAGTGGTGCGTTGTATGTTTGCCTGATGTGTGTGTGATTATGCCTGTGCAATGGCTGCAATCATATGTGTGTTACAGGGTTGACGTGTGTATCCAGCAACATCTATAGTCTGTTACAGCAGTATGCCACCTATATTAACAACTGGACACATCTGTTAGGCAGGGCTATGGCATCAGTGACTAGGGTGTTTGATTGGTACTACTGTACCTGTACTTTACATCCATTGCAATGGATGACATCTCTGTTCGTGCACTGGTGTGATATACACCACTGTCTTGAGGTTGTGCAATGTGTCACAAACAGTGTGTCTGGTACTGTTGTATAGTGGTGTGATATATAGAGTCTGCCAGGTAGTGTTAGATAGTTGTGGCCTGAGAACCAATAAGTGTTATTGAATGTGTGTAACCACTGACAGACAATAGGATGGTATATATGTCAGTAAAGTGATATCTGTGGGTAAAGGTGTAAAGTGTGCCACAGGACACTCTCACACATATTGTTCATATCTTTTTCAGCCAGATGGCCCACCAACGTAATCCAGCTTACACTGCAGAAGAGGAAAAGGTGATAGTCAACAGCCTTTTGCAGCCGTACACTATGCTGTTCTCCAGAACCAGCCAGCACCAGCAGGAGTGGACTGCACTGTGGCAGGAACTTGTTAGTCAGGTAAATGACATAGGCATGCATAACTGGACATATGGGCAGGTACGCCATCACTGCAGTGATTTAATTAGACAAGTCCGGTGGCGTGCGTCTGATATCTAAAGACAGCAGCTTGCCACAGGTGGTGGGGTGGCCATACACCCCCCCTCACCAGAGCGGAGGAGCTGCTCCTAAGCATGGTGGCTTCTAGACAACAGCTACGGCATTCTCTGACATGTGTTGTAATGGAGGCCGGAGTCACCCAGCACATCCACCTGGAGCAAGCAGGTAATATGCCCTATCTGTAGACTACAGTTAACTGTATTGTTAGATTATGTGTACATGAGATGTGTACTGCATGTTTAGCAGTTCCGCTGCCTACTGTTGTGCAATACGGATAGTTTGTATAATATCCCTACACTTGTGACTGTTGACTATTGTTGTACTGCAGTTTAGCATACCCACTGTAGCAATGCCACAGTTGTGGACACTGATGAACCCTCTCATATTCTCGTAGGTCCCTCTGGTGTGACGGCAGGGCAGCCGATACATGCTGGTGAGTGTCTTATACCTGCAATGTTGGTAATGAAATATGCATGTCATAGGTGAGGTGTAGGCAATGTACACGTAACACACCTACGCATAATGCATGCCGTGCATGTTTGCTGTGAGACGTTGCACAGCTCAGTAATGTCAGTAGCTTCCTCAATGACATGCAATACACAGAGCATGACACACAGTTGTGGCAACCCCGTACTGCACATTGGATAGGCATAGTTGCAACACCTGTACACAACATAAGACATTTATCACATGCAGTACAAAAAGTCATGCTACATATGGCATAACCACACACCTGCTGTAAGGTCACATGTCAGTATCCCACATGTCATCCACACACACTTGATGTACCTCAGGGGTAGAGGCCTATCATAGGTCTGTGCAACACTCTTCAACACATAACACAGTCATGTTAGGCAATGCACCCTACTGGGCACTTCATACACCCATGTACAAAGTGGTTGTGTAATAGTGAATGTATCCACGGCACTGCAGTTCAGATACAGCATGCTAGGCAGTGGTCTGTCACACAGTAGTAGCCGTGAGTGACCACAAGATGCATGATGATGATGGCACATGGTACTACACCCCATCCAGTTACAGTGACCACAGTACTACACATAGCAGTCTTTGCTGTGCACCTCATTGTTCTGTGTGTGCAAACATATGCACCTATACACACCATGCATAGCATGTTGTGTGTGTGCTTACATATGCTAGTATACACATTTTGCACAACAGCCGCCATCTGTACAAAGAGTCACATATATGTCCTGGAATTATATTGGGTGTATAGGTCACATGGCACACATTGTGTATGTGTGGTGTTTAATGTTGCAGTCATGTAGCATGCCATGTCATGGCTGGCAACAACATATCTGCAATATGTCCCAGACGCACCATAACCACTGTGCAATGTCCATGTCATGCATTGGGATTCCTTCACGTCTACATGCACCACTCATCCCATGTCTGTACATTGCATGCCTTTGCTACACCTGTGTCCACTATTATGTGATATAGACACAGACACTGTCATCACACATGTCAATCTATGTGTCACACAGATGACACATGCAGCCATGGTATGTATACCATTGAGTGATGCTGTACATTGCAGAGTAGATAATACTTGCACAGCAATGTTGTGTCCATGTACACATTGTGTTCCAGGGTGTAGCCAATCACTGCACAACTACACACATGCATCAAAGCCATGTATAATGTCATTAGATAGGGCTGTCTACACTTGCACTGCATGGTGTTGAGCAACACATGGTCTGCCTGCTGACACATGTGTGGTGATTGTTTGCCTTGTGATACTGTCACCCACCATCACCCACTATTGTGTATCTGTTGGATTGCTGGTGTGTGTGTGTGTGTGTGTGTGTGTGTGCGTGTGCTTGTATGTCCTGTGGTGAGCAGTGTATTTCTGTGCATGTGTGCATGTGTGCATGTGTTCATGTGTTCATGTGTTCATGTGTGCATGTGTTCATGTGAACATGTGTTCATGTGTGCATGTGTTCATGTGTGCATGTGTGCATGTGTTCATGTGTTCATATGTGCATGTGTGTATGTGTGCATGTGTGCATGTGTGCTATCATCATGTACAGATTGTAAAGTGCGTTTCCTGTCTTCCTTCCACAGGTGCTGTGTTAGGCGTGGCTGAATGTAGCAGGGAACCTGATGTCACCGCCACTAATAGTGAAGATGATGAGACATGTATTGTGGCACAGGAAGGTCTGACAGAGTCTGTCATTGGTCCACCAATCAACAGTACACAGTGGTCAACCCCATCTATGCGTATACTCATACTGCCAATACATCCCTCATCACCAATGGCCATAGCTGAGGGACAGCATACAGTTGGCATTGACCAGGAGAGTGTGGTACCTATGGCACGTGCATCCCCTCACAGCAGCCATAGCTGGATTACCGGAATGGTACCACATAGGCGGATGTCGAGGGGTTCTCAGGGGAGCACCACTGGTTGTATTGCCCCTGGCAGACGTGCCCCAGGAGGTATTACAACCTCCAGTATGTTCCGGGTTGTAATGCAGGCACAGGCACATATGGAACAGTACACCCGACAGGAACTAAGGGCACAGAGGGCCCATTACACTGCTATGAATGACAGCATCCGTGACCTTGCCGGTGCCATCCGGAATTACACTGAGGTCATTGATAGCCATTGAAGGGAGACATTAGATGTCCTCCACAATGTGTTAGCCATGAGCCAGGACCATGCGGGAAGGATGAGCGGCTGACGCGGATGCATGCCAGCAACAGCATCAGCTGGCATTCGTCGAGGACGGACCACAGATCATAGCCGCTCCCGTAGTGGCAGTAACAGCACCAGCAATGCTGGGGCTGGCCTGTCCATTGACCATCCTACTAGACCACATGCATGTGGCGCTGGCCAGTCCCAGCAGGGACATGGGTCCAGTCATCATACCTCTGCCTCTGATGATAGCACCCAGTCAGGGTTGGCACCCGATACTGCCCGTAGCACCCCTGCTAGGCACAGGTACGGTGTCCATGGACAGAGACAGTGATCTGTATGGCCTAGCAGGTACAGTCTGTGGCTGTCCCACAACCACCCGTATATGGCAGCCACATGGTGGAGTTGTGTGCATGCAGACACACACACATTTACCATACAACTAGGGATCACACATACAAACACACATTACATCAACATTGGCCCATGCAGTACTTTTGTCCCTCACACACACACACACACACACACACACACACACACACACACACACACACACACACACACACACACACACACAGACATGCCAATTGGATGGGTCAATGTTGGGCTCTGACAAACCTACAACACACCCTGTGCATATGATGACACCTGTGCCACCTCCTGTCATCTGTCACATTGATGCAGGAATAGGCTAACATGGCTCTGATGCACAGGGTGACATCATAGCAGTGTAGCAATAGTAGCAAGTTGCCAAAAGGAAGGTGTACTGATATCCTTGTAGGTATATCTGAGCAGGCATTATGCATCACAGCTCTGATAGTCATTGTAGCATTGTTTACACCAGTGTTAGGTCTGAGTATGTGTTGTCCACCCATGTGCCACTTGGCTGAAGTGTACAGTGTTGCCAGCATGTGTTAGTGAGTGGACAGTACGTGTGTGATGTGTGCATTACAAATTATCAGGTGTACATCTGTGAACATGGTGTGTGCGCACTGTCTGCATGTACGTGCATAGTGGACATGTGAGATGTGCGACATACCCTGTTCTACACATTAACATCTCATGATATCTTTCGATGGCCAGTATGCATTCTACTACATATATGTACTAACATGGGTACACATGTGTGTATGACATGGGTTGGCACTATGCTATGGGTGATACCGTTGATATCTGTCAATGATCTGCAGTCTGGCAGTATACACCACCTCAACAGCATGACTATAACCAATCATTAGATGATGTCCTGACAAATGACTCACAGTTGTAGGGAACTCAGTAACAGTTGAATCCTTCCAGTACTATACTATAACAGTAACCAGTGGTATTGACCGCCACACGTTCCTGGGACCACACCTGTGTGGCATAAAGCCCTCTTCGGTACATGCAAACATACTAGGGATATGTCCATCCACATCTGGTAATGCATGCATTGGCCTACACTGCATTCCCCGGATGGGACGCATATCCTACACAAGGGTATCATACAGACAGATACCTGTTGTCCAATACATGCTGTATAGCAGTACACCATCTATGGCATGGTCATCCACATTTACTATACATACTATCCCGACAGTACCACATAGGTGGTAGCCCTGAACATGTATGTTGGGTACCAATGTATACAGACAGACACGTGTTATGTAATCTGTCCCTTGGTATCCACATATCCATAGGTATTGTGGGGTCCCTCAGTGTTTCACATAACACATTAAGGGCCTGCATGCATATCCACAGGGCTGGTGCACACCTATCATAACTGTCCATTATTGCCAGTCATTGTTGTGTATGAACATGTCTGACATATACCCCAGCAATTACCCTCACTCACAGTACTCTACAGTACATGTCATGCATGTGTGTGGCAGGGATGTCCTTGGCCACGGGTCACTACATTGGCCGGTCTTGACGCAGACATACATATTTGGCCTATGATCTATGAAGCAGTGGCACAATCTGTCAAAGGTTACAAATGTATTCATGTAGTATGCAGGCTTCACACCTATGTACTGATTGAGGTCACATGTACACAAATCTATTTGACACGCAGATACCTGATGTGTGCAATGCACATATGTCATACCGTAGTAAAAGCAAAACCCACACTGCATTGACCACCTGTGGCACACGCACACACAGCATTTGCAGGACTCAAACTCCTACCTAACTATGTTATGACACTTGTGACATACACATTATCATGACACGCTATTTGCTTTACTGGGGGCAGTTTTTTCCAAAGCTCTATTTGTAGGATGCTGACATCATCATACTTGGCAAAGAGGTATTCACCACTCCTAAAGTATTTCCACAGTCTCCAAAAAGGCCCCTCCTCTCAAAGGCAGTCTCACACACACTCACAGGATTCATACCCCTACCTAACTATGGTATGCTACTGGAGAAATACGCATGAACACGGCACGCTATATGCATTACTGGGTGGTTTCTGTTCTCCTTGAATATTTGTAGGATGCTGACATCATCAGACTTTCCAAAGAGGGCTGTACCTCTTTTAAAATGTGTTTCCACAGTCTCCAAAAAGGCTACTTCTCTCAAAGGAAACACACACTTGGCGTTTGCAGGACTCAAACCCCTACCTGACTATGTTACGACACTAGTGAGATACACATTAACACGACATGCTATTTGCTTTACTGGGAAGCATTCTTTTCCAAAGCTCTATTTGTAGGATGTTGACATTATCACACTTGGCAAAGAGGTATTCACCACTCCTAATGTATTTCCACAGTCTCCAAAAAGGCCACTCCTCTCAAAGACAGTCTCAGACACACACATTCACAGGATTCCAACCCCTACCTAATTATGTCAAGCTATTGGAGAGATACACATTAACATGGCACGCTATATGCATTACTGGGTGGTGTCTGCTCTCCTTGAATATTTGTAGGATGCTGACATCATCAGACTTTCCAAAGAGGGCTGTACCTCTTTTAAAATGTGTTTCTACAGTCTCCAAAAAGGCTACTTCTCTCAAAGGAAACACACACTTGGTGTTTGCAGGACTCAAACCCCTACCTGACTATGTTATGACACTAGTGAGATACGCATTAACAAGACACACTATTTGCTTTACTGGGAGCATTCTTTTCCAAAGCTCTATTTGTAGGATGCTGACATCATCACACTTGGCAAAGAGATATTCACCACTCCTAATGTATTTCCACAGTCTCCAAAAAGGCCACTCCTCTCAAAGGCAGTCTGACACACACACATTCACACTCAGCATTTGCAGGATTCAAACCAATAGCTGAACTATGTTATGCTACTGGAGAGATACACATTAACATGGCACACGATATGCATTACTGGGTGGTTTCTGTTCTCCTTGAATATTTGTAGGATGCTGACATCATCAGACTTTCCAAAGAGGGATGTACCTCTTTTAAAATGTGCTTCCACAGTCTCCAAAATGGCTACTCCTCTCAAAGGAAATCACACACACACACACCCACTCACACTTGGCATTTGCAGGACTCCAGCCCCCACCTGACTATGTTATGACACTAGTGAGATATGCATTAACACAGCATGCTATTTGCTTTATTGGGAGCATTCTTTTCCAAAGCTCTATTTGTAGGATGCTGACATCATCACACTTGGCAAAGAGGGATTCATCACTCCTAATGTGTTTCCACAGTCTCCAGAAAGGCCACTCCTCTCAAAGCCAAGCTCACACACTTGCACACACTCAGCAATTGCAGGATTCAAACCCCTACCGATGTTATGATACTAGTGAGATGCACATTAACACGATGCGCTATATGCTTTACTGTGTGGCTTCTATTCACATGCTATGTTTGTAGGTTGCTGACATCAGACTGGACATGGTTATGTGTGTGCACGTAGTGTTATGCAATCCCACGAATGAACCTTGTGGGTCAGCAGGTGTGAACATCTTGAACAGGAATACACAATTCATACCTGGTGTGATCTATCTGTTGACATATTACCATTCCTTCATATGACAATATATATTTATGCACAAATTGTAGGTTTTGTGGATACCACATCTGTCTGTGATGTTGGTAAAGGGCTATTCAAGGTCTATGTGGGACCTGTGTTGCTCATGTCAGTGATGTTTGTCCTGGGTGGCTGCCTTGCAAGATATCTAGCAGGTTTGGGGAACATGATATGCTCATTAACATACCACAGAAGTTTGTGTTGTGTGTTTGTCGGTTTACAATATCTCTGTTCCTGACTGCAATCATGATGGACTCCATGGGCTAGCATTTCGGACTTCGTAGGCTTATAGGAATATAGTTCCCATGGTGTGTTGTGCACCAACACTTGTGGGGTGTGCCACATGTTGCTGTAACACATTCAACAGTGTAAGATCCTGTAGAGAGTGTGAGGCTCAGCAAACTGTTCGGGTGCAGTGTCTGTTTGTCCTGTCATTCACTTATGACACATATGGGGAAACAATGTTATCCATGTGATGGGATTCATTTGGCATTGTGGGGACCAGTTTACACATTCTACATGTGATATCTCCTGGTATGATGTCAGGGCCTTTTGTCACTGGGAGGTGGGTATGTATGTATGGGCCTGTCTGACAGGATGTTGACATTGTCAGTCAGGTACAGTTGACCCTGACTCAGGACATATATGACTGTACATCGATATTTCTGACATAGCTGAAGGAGGTGTAATGTTTCTGTCTGTACTCCTTTGCAGATTATCTTTCCACAGCAACAACAAACCTGAACACTAAAACCCTGTTATACTCTTTTACACACTTGACACACTACTGATCCTTTGTGATCAGTCGACAGTGTAGGTCATCATCATATCCTGGCATATCCAAAGGTCGGTTTTGTGTGTACTCTCCAGTCCAGCTGGTGCATATTGGAATTCTGACGCATTGTTACAACTGCCTTATGTACACAGGTAACGCTGTCCTCCTACCAACAAACTCAGATATCTGTGAGAGGTGCAACTGCATAGACGGACAGGAGGCTGTGCTCTCCCAAGCCATGACTGGCACAGTCTATTGGGTGGTGAAGGTAACCACACACACCAAAAATACAGTCACACATGCACCTATGACAGCAGCAAACAGTATACATTGACACACAATGACATACTTGGAGCATCTAAATGTACTCTGCCTAAGCAGCTGAGACATCCAAAGCAGACACACAAACAACTGCTAACACACAACCATACACATATATCATCACATAGTTCACAAAGTCATTGTGCCACACAGTCACTGCCCTTAGGCCTACACAACACACCTCATACAACTGTATTAGGTGAGTGTAATTGTCGGTCACATTCACATCCAACTCACCAGGCTGAACAAGATGAAGGTCACTTTGTGCTGTGTGTTGGGTGCCAGGATATGCCACATGACACATGCACTGTTGTCAGTCCACTGCAAGTACAAATATAGTTCCATCATTGAGCATTCTGGTGTGTAGACCCTCAGACGTTCCTCCCTGGACTACATGACAAGAGACATAGAGGGGCTCTCTGATCATGTAGCCCAGGACAGTATGACCCTGACCTTGTGTAGCATCTTACCCTCACCAAGAACTATGTCACAGTATACAGATGACATGATCAGTTTTAACAGTTGCCTAACATATTGTTGTCATTCACAGCGGATCCAGTGTTTGTCAGCCTGGGATTACATGCTCAACATGCCATGAACATTCGCTATGGACACCATGCACCTGTTACCCTTAGGCGTTCACAAACTGTCTTAGGCTCTTGACACACACATAGTGGCTGTTTGAAGCGAGGGTCAGATGACATAACCACAGCCATAGACGTAACAGGGTACAGGAAATGGAGAGTGATGGTGCTCAACAACTGATGTCTAACCCTCAGAATGCATGCACTCAGGACTCACATCAGTATGGAATTTGTCAATATATGTGCAGTAACAAACACCTGGTTCAGGCTCACAAAAGCACAGCAGCACTAACATGTTTTACGTCATACCATGGTTTTCAGACACAAGACTCGGACTGGACAACAACAAAAAGGGGGGGATTCCATATACATCATTCATACACACACCTCCAGGTTGGTAGCAGTACACAAAGCATTGGGGAACGTACATGTGCAACTGAGAGTGACCAAAACTGCATTTCATTTTGTAGACTGTTACAGACCACACTTCCAAACATGGGCACAACAGTCGTTATTCCTGAGAACACTGGGGAATGTGAAGGTCTCACCAAACACCATTATATTGTGTGACTTCAAATACACAAACATTGACTGGGTATACTACTCAAGCAGTGACACCCTCACACAACAGTTGCTAAGATTGTTACACTCAAATGCTAGGGCAGACCTGGTCACCACACCCACAGGGGGTTATACATGTGGTACCTGATCATCACACACATGGGGACTCTATGTTCCACAACAGAGGTATACCTGTAATTGTTAAGGTCGGAACATGCATTCATCTCACTAGACATACATATCCCATACACAAACACATCCTATGTGATCTCAGTGACATACTTCTCATGAGCAAACATCACACTTGTACAAACTGAGGTGGTATCCCTCAATGACCCTGGGACAGTGTTAATTACGGCTCAGATAACTACATACTTTACAAGCACATTCTATGGACAACTACTGGAATTCATGGATCATGCTATCCCAGATAACTACAAGACTCACTCCTCCAAAGGCAAGGGACCTGTCTACTGGACCACAGCCATTACTGAGCTGTACATGGACAGGAGGAGGCTACTATATTATAGAGCACAATCACAATCTGGAAGGCATCTCTGATCAGTACTATGGTATAGCTATGATCAGTTGTTGATTCATCTAAGGCCCACTTCTAACGGACACTTGCAACAGACACTGTGGACAATCACAAGGTCTTATTTAGTTATGTCAGGGACTTGTGTGGAAACTCACAGATATGCTGTGAGTTACTGCATAATTATAAATGATACAGTGAACCCACTGACACTGCAAACATCCTGGACAACAGGTTCAGTGGGAATGTTTCCCCACCATCCCCCCTGCAGTGCACATGTCCATCACAACAGGGTGTAGCCTCCCTGACATCACAGATGAACATGTGTGTGCTGCCCTCTCCATAGCAGACAACACAGCATCAGTGGGACCAGATAGTATCCCAGACTGTGGCATACACGAGATTCATGACAAACTTCACACTCACATTATGTCACTGTTCAATATCACAGTTACTACAGGATGTATACCCATGGAATGGCATATAGCTACGGTGTACCCGCTACACAGTGCTGGTGCCACAAGGGACCCTGGACATTATCATAATATATACCTAACTATCCTGGTCTGCTATGCTATGGAGTGTATCATCACGGAACACATACACATACACATTGTGAACCTACAGACACTGGATCCTACACAATTTGGTGTTGTTGTGGGCATATCTTGCCTCTTGCAGATGTTTGATGTCCTTAAACAGTTAACAGGTCCATATATGTACACAGGGTTGTCCACACAGCCTAACTGGAGCTCGCACACCACTTCTACACAATACCCCACTTGGCCTTTACACATTAGATCACCAGATTAAATATCTACACATATGTCACAATCTGGATTGCTAACTGGATCATGGATAGCACACACATGGTCAGTATTGCAGGTGCCATGTCTGACTATACACCAGTTACATGTGGCATCCCACAGGGCTCAGTCCTGGGACCTCTCTTGTTCTGTATATATTTCTGATACATACTGGCTAACACAGGAGGAATATGGATGACCATGTTTGCAGATGACTGCAAACTGTGTGCCATATTCAACTCCACAGCTGGCACAGGCATCCACAGAAAGGGTCTCACAGAGATGGCTGACTGGTGCCAGAGCCATGACCTACAGCTACCTTACTTTAGATGCATAGTCATCACCTTTGGTAGTAACATCGTGCACACACATTACCACATAGGTGATGATACATCATGTACAGTGAGTGTGGTTTGTGATTTGGGGACATGAATACTTAGTACTCTTGCCTTTGACATTCACGTTGCCAATGTTGTTGGATACACCTTCTATTTAGGCAACCTTATCCCATACAGTTTTACATCCAGATCAGGTGGTGTCACTGTGACCCTGTAGTTATCTGGCACATGCTTGGATACAATGGCCCATTTTGGATGTACCTTACCCAACACCTGCAGCAACTGGAATGTGCACAGATTTACATAACCAAATGGATCTAGGGACTCACACAGATGGTATGCACAGTTTGACTATGGTGACCCCAGCTCTCCTCAGTTGCTTACTGCCTACTTGGATGCAGTCTGTACCTTTTGCTTGATGCCATGTCCATCACAGCATTGATGGACAGGCTCCACGTGAGGATATCAAAGTCCCTTACAGCTACATGCTCCAGGGACAGGTACGTGAGCAATGATGTTAATAGGACATGCCGGAGGGGCATATTACCATCACAGAGGCTCCACTCACTCGGGAATGTGATCACAGTACCACATATGCACAGACCCATGCTGACCACCTACAGGTGACATCTTCGCAGGTGGACGGGTGATCGTATGTTTAGCCCTGGGATATGTTATGGGTCCTTGCTAGACAGAGGCAGAATGAAATGCACATATGTGAGATATCTTGTGTGACCTACAATTGACAGGCACAGTCTACTGATCTAGCGTGATTGCAGACTACAAACACACTGTGGCTAGGCTTCTACATACCATAGGGCAGATAGCCTAGTGTCAACCTCTGAACCTATGCTAATGTTCAGGATGCACATTGTTCAGTGATGGTACTGATTGCAGGTTTTGTTTCTTCTTTGCTTTACTACTTCCTATGAACAACCTAGGTTTCTGCATAACATATTTGATTGTGACAGTATTTCACTATTTTATATTGTGTCTGTTGTCATATCACTGTGTGCACATGGTGGATTGGTGAATAGTGAGAGGTTCCTGGGTTGACACTTGCAACTGAGGGATATGTATGGCCCACTGCTGTACTCAAACTTGACCTAAGTGTGTGAGCATGCCCAGTTCAGACTTTCAATGTTTTGTTGCCTGACATTTGTCTCATAGTTTCAAGTGTGTGAGCATGCCCAGTGTGACCTTGCAGTATGTTGCTGTCTGAGGTCCACTACGTTTGTTGATGTGTATGAACATTACCAATATTAACATTTATACTATATGTGTGTTGAATATCAGGTTCTATTATTACTGCAGGCCTCACCTTTGTGTCTTAACTAAACAGGGATTATGCTATGCATGCAAGGTTTCCATTAGATACTTAGCATTGACTTATCAACATTTTTTCATGCAAGCTGACCATTAACATGCTGTCATGGTTTAGTGGTTCTGTACTCTGACTATAATGCACTGTATTCTGGGTTCGAGGACTGTCACTACTTCATATTTTCATACATGGCAGAACAGACTGCTTCAAGAAAATTGAAGCAAATATGAACTTGTTAACCTGCTTTTGATGAACTATACCCACATTTGACCAGACTTGCACAACATTGCTCAATGTTGGCCAACATTGCTGGACAGTGCACAATATTGCTGAACATTGCTTGTATTTGTGCTACTTAGTGTGTGCAATTTTGTTCACATATACTAAATAGTGGTGAGAGCTGTTTAGCAGTGCTTTATATTGCTTAACACATAGCAATCATGCCTCCAGGTGGTGCTGCAGGGCTGCCTATGTCGCATGCACATTTTACACTCCCTATACATGTTTTTTAACAGGTAGTGTCAAGTTAGGCATCACTTTTACTATATGTGCGAATTGGAGAGAGGTATCATTTCCAGGGTTCCTACTGAGCCAGTGTTTATGCTATGCGTTGCCTCTTTGCCAAGGCCAAAGCATACTGGGCACGCCTCCTTCTGCCTACTGGGGCAGGCTCAGGTTGTTCCTCCTCCGAGTCACGTTCTGCCTGTTATGGTCTTGGCAATGGTGGGGGGGCTGTTGTGCCCGGCCCTATGCTGCTCCTGCTGCAGCTGTTTTCACAGGATCATATTGTGTAGCATAGCACATACCATGACTATTTGGGTACATGTAGTTGGTGAGCACTGCAAGGCTCCACCAGATGTGTCCAGGCACGGGAACCATGACTTGAGCAGCCCAAACACACGCTCGCTTACATTTCGTGTTTGTGTGTGTGCCTCATTATGGCGTTCCTGTTCAGGTGTGTGCGTGCATTTCTGATGGGTGTCATCAGCCACGGCTCGAGTGCATAATCAGCATCCCCCACTAGGTGACCATGAGGGATGTCCCCATTGGCAAATGTCTGGTACAGCTGTGTCAGATGCCAGATATGGGAGTCATGGTAGCTTCCAGGGCAGCCAGCACACACATTTATTATTATGCTCTGGGCATCACACACGACCTGGCAGTTGATGGAGGGGTAACCCTTGTGGTTATAGTAGACCCTACCCTGCTCACCGGCTGGTGCTTTGATGCAAATGTGCGTGCAGTCTATTGCACCCACTACCTCAGGGTATTCCGCTATTTGCTGGAAGAGATGCATATTGCTGGCCAATACCTCATGGGAATTGGGGAAATATACATGATTACCAACATGTGCTGCCATGGCATTCAGGAACTGGTGCAGTACCCTAGATGCTGATGCCTGTGAAATCCCCATCATATCACCAGTTGGTCTCTGGAAGGTACCTGTTGCTAATATTCTTAGGCCAACACATACCTTGGTTTCCACTGGGATGGGTTCCCCTCTGTTGGTTCTGTGTGTGAGGTGTGGCCTGCACAGCCCAACAATTTGCTGCATGAGGTCTCTGTCCATTCTATAGCGCTCCACTATTTCCAGCTTATGTAGCCCCTGGTAGGTTACCCTAGGCCTGTACACTCTTCTCCGTCTCCTCACTGTGGGTTGCTCAGTAGCATTTGCATTGTCACCACCCTCAGCATGTTGCATATGTCACCTTATGACAGCAATGGCAGCCCCTAAGATTTCTTTGTCTCAGTAAAGCTTTTTCAGTTTTCACTTCTATTAGCTTACTGCAGTGTTGCAGTGTCTCTGAGAAAAACATAGTGGAAAGTTTTTTGCAGAGTTTTAAGTGCTGGGCTGGGCTGGGCTAGTGTAATGCCTGTGTAATTGCCTGATTCTGATTGTTTTCACCTGCTAGCTCTGCTAGTACTCCCTGGTTAACTTCCTACTATTTGTTGTGCTTCCTTTTCCCTTTCTGTTTCCTCAGGGGGCAGTGCCACGCAAACAAGCGGAAACACACGCACACCAGCTCACACGCGCACACACATGCTTACGCAGACTAAAATTTACTTATTCCTGTTAAAACGCGTGCACACTGGTGCAAACGCACTTACAACTGTATACACAGACTTACATATGCCTACTAAAGCCTACACGTGCGCACACACGCTTACACGCGCGCACACTGTCTTCCTTGGGTTTACTGGCATGCACACGCGCGCATGCATGCTCAGCAAAAAACTTTGGTGCTATCCACAGCATACACCTTCGATTTCTTGACTTTACCTGGCCTACCTGTTGACACACCTCTTTCACTATTATGCAAATGTAAACTGACACATCTCACTCTGCTCCAATGAGCTGCACTCCTTTCATACATACCCCCCTCATGATGTCACCTATCTTCTACTCTGTTACTCCCCTTATCCTACTCCTACACTCCACTGACTGTGCTCATTTGTTATGTGAACTTGCGATTCACTATCATAACTCTCATTTGCATAGGATTGCCTACTAATGCTCTACTCGGTGGCCATGTTGTCTTCAGCCTGCCATTCCCTTGCATTGTAAATACATTTTAGCTATGAAATCCACATTTGTGGATCTTAATTATTCATTTTCTGCTTTTTAGGGTGCAGCGCGTTTGAGTGGTGCTGCGCTACTGTTAAACCCCGGAAATCGGGATTAAAAAAAAAAATTATTTTATTTTTAATTTGCATCACTTCCCATTGCCAATGGCTGTATTTTTGGCCATTGGCATGCTTCCTCCTGTGAATGCATGCTTTTTTTACAGCTGACACGGCTCCGTTTTGCTATTTGCAGAACCGTACTCAGTTATCAACTGAGTACATTTCTGCAGATAACACTACTCCTACTCGGACAGGTTCGGGTTTCCTGGATCGCAAATTTACCTCTTTTGCATGGCTTTTGCCTGCAATTGAGGTAATTTGCATATCCCAGCCCTGTCCGTGTAGGACTAGTTTAGAGAGCTCAGTTGCACGCCCCTGCCGGCTGTTCCTGGATCGCTTGGCGGACATGGCTTGCTGGAGTCTTACTCTACTCTTAGACTCCGTGCAAGCCTTCGTGAATTGGCCCTAGGTCTTACAACTTGTCCATCCATCTGAAGTAAAGTAGCACATATGCCATAATAACTACTGATACATGCACTCTCAACTACTGTTTTGATAATATTATAGTAGTCAAGCACTAGACCATTTATTTTACATTGCTGAAAGCGTGGGTTTGATTCCCTCATGACCAGGATGCATCTTTCTTTAGTAGATCTATCAGTAGATGTAGCATCACGTACAACAGTGGTACAAATGTGCCCAAGAAACTGATCATCCCTTGAGCCTGATGCAGCTCGGCTACACAAGTTGGACCTTTTAACTCCATTATAGCCGTGGCCTTGCTTGTATTTGGTTTGATTACACTATTCTGCAACCAAAATATTAGATTTCAGACCTTTTAAAACTGCATGTCTTTTTATTCAGCTTCATACCTGAGCTTTTAATGGTTTGTAACACTGCCTCCAGTTCTGGGCCATGTATTTCTTTATCAGGATCAAACACTAGAACATCATCCATGTCAACAACAACACAGGCCTGCTGTTTTAGCAGATTGCTCATTTCACAATCAAATATTTCTTATGCACAAGTATACCAAATGACAGCTTACTGAAACAAATCCTTCAAATCAGAGTAGTAAGATTATTACCTTTTGGTGATCAAATAATGAATTCGTTACAATTTGAATAAATTTGATTATGTCTCTCTAGGAGTATCTGATAAAACCAACTTAAAGCATCTAATGTGGAGAATATTCTAACACTAAACAGCTTGGGTGCTAAATCCTCTAGGGTAGGTAGAATAAACCTCACTTTCAAAATTATATCATTTTTTTACATCAACAAAAATTCTCACATTGTCATTCTTTTTGATAAGAGGCTTCATTCATGAGCACTCCATACTCCATACTGTTGGTTCGGTTACACTTATAATCACACCAAATATTCAATGCATTTAAGTTCTGCCTCTAGTTTTGAGAATATTCAAAATGGTGCTCTTCTGTGTGTGGTCAGCAGATTATGTTTGGGCCTTATAGCACACAGACCATGAATTCAGACTTCTCCCTCTGCAGACATTGCTAGAAGTCTTCTCTTCACGCGAGTTTGCCTGCAGGGCCACATATTTCTGTTCCTGCTTCATGCAACTGCTGATGCTTCAAGTTGCTTCTGTAAGTTGCCACATGATACTAAAGTAACATCAGCCCCTACATCTATTTAAAGCTCACTCAGTCTCTGTCATAGACTGTGAGGGAAATGTTACTTTTCCTTACTTATATTGCTTTCTTGTTATTTGTATTGCTTCATTGCCTAATTCTGTTTTGTATAATGTGGTGTATTTTCATTACACTGTGTCTTAATTGCATTCCACTTTCAATTTCATATTTAAACTAAGAAAGAGATGCACAACCACTAGTGTAATGTCCTGTCTGGTGATGTCAAAACACAAATGGTCTTGTTTGAAGTAAAAATAAAACCCAAAACCCCAGTAACCCTGGAACGTTCAGGAACTGCTCTAAGGCTAACTTCCTACTATTAAGGGATAACTTGGCAAAATGTCCAGCCTCCATAAACCCTGAGAACACTACTGCCTACAAGTGACTATTCATAGAAACCCTATACAAGTTTGTTACTAGTTGTGTAGAGGCAGCTGTACCCACCAGAAATAAGTACAGAACTAACTATAAAAACAAACCACCCTGGTAGGATCACAACATCAAGAGGCTATACAGCAGGATGAAGACAATCATGGCAACAGTTAGGGGGTGTAGAACCCAGAAGGATAAAAAATAATAATTAAAAAAAAAATGAGAGTATAAATAAAGTCTACCAAAGTTAAATTTGGCCTCCCAGTCCAAGGACAACCCATGGCTTTTTTTAGCTGTGCTCACAACCTCAAAGGCAATACACAACTGTGTGCAGACCTTATTGTTAGTGTATCAGTCTATATACCGAGTGAGAAGATATTGCAAGCCTACTGGCAAATAAATTCAGCTCTAACTTTAACCCTCTCCCCCATAATCTCCCCTCAGGAAATACAGACAAGTGTAACTCCCCCTACCATCAATATGGAACATGTTTTCAATTCTCTCTCTAATTTCAAGATTACTGCATCGATGGTCCCAGACAATACCCCAGGATGTCTTCTAAACAGCATGAAACATGACCTGTCAGGGCCTCTAGAATCACTATTTAATTGTAGCCTCCAAACAGGCTTCATGCCTCACAAATGGAAAACAGCAACAGTCATCCCTCTGCACAAAGGTGGGCCACCTACACACCCTGGAATCTACAGACCCATAAGTCTCACTAGTCTGATATGCAAAGCCATGGAAAGAATTATCATGGAAGTGATCAATAATGATATAGTAAACCTCCAGACACTGGACCCAACCCAGTTTGTTTTTGCAAGGACAGGTCAGGTCTACTTATCCTGGTGGACTCTTTTAGAAGGTCATCAAAGTAATGGATGAGGACAAAATGGTTCACACTGCCTACCTTAACCTAGCCAAGGCATTTAACACAATAGCCCACTTGGGCATTGTTGATAAACTCAAAAGGTCTGGTATAAACCCTTATGTCACCTGGTGGATAACCAGCTGGATGACAGCAAGGACCCAGGAAGTTAGAATTGAGGAGTTTACCTCTACAAAGAGGCCAGTCACAAGTGGAGATTCTCAAGGATCAGTCCCGAGACCACTCCTTTTTGTCATTTACTTCTCTGAAGTCAAGGCTACTGTCAAGAGACACTGGTTAACCAAATTTGTAAACAACTGCAAATTAGGAATAGTCAAAGAATCACCCACTGTCACTAATGTTTTTTTAGGAAGGGCTGACACAGACAAACAACTGGTGACAGAGCGATGGACTAAAACTAAATGCCAAGAAATGCATAATAGTATCCTTTGGGAAGTCATCCACCCCCGGTAACTATCATATTGACGACACACTGCTAAGAGTTGCCCCATTAGTCAGGAACTTGGGGACACACGTAGACAGTAATTTAGCCTTCTCACCATCACATGTCTACAATAGTGAAGAAATAATTATATGTTGTGCAACTTATGAACAAAGGTATGGCATCTAAGACCATGGAGGTCATTGGTCCACTATATTTAGCACTCATCAGACCTATCATTGAGTACAATGCCCCTTTTGGTATGTAACTAACCAGGCATATCCAGCAACTGGGACATCCACTGAGATTCCTCACTAAAAGAATAGTTTGCATAAGTAACATGTCTGATGCAGACAGCATCAACGCCCTATCCCTATATTCTGTCTCTTACAGGCTGGTAAGGTGAGATCTAAGCTTGGAATACAAGGCACTGCCAGACCCCAACCTGATAGACCTCTTGCATATCCGCAAAACAAACAGCACCAGAATTACCCATTCTAAAGACTTAAACCCTGTCTGCGATATAAATAGAACCTGCTGCAGAGACAGGTATGTATCCCAGAGATTTCCCTTTCTCTGGAACAAGCCCCCATTCATGTGAAGCAGAGCTTCTCCATAAACCAATTCAAGTACAACTTGGACAATTGGTTGGGGAACAAGAAATGTATCCCTGTTTTGGCACCTATGTTTCTAATGGACACATGTAGCCTGTAAATGTTTCATCTCCCAGTTCCCTAGTGGTTGTTCGCCTAGGACATGCCTATGAAATTATTAACCTTTTCGGACTTCCATTTATTGGAAGTGCGAACTGCCAGTCTCATTCAGTATTTGATAAAGCAGTCACTGACCCCAGGAAAAATACTGTCTGCACATAATCCTCTGTTTTATTCTTAGTGGCTGCTTCTTTAACTATTTTAGTTTTAAATATGACAGCAAAATGTCCTATCCTGTGGCATTTCTTCCACCTTCTACCATGTGTGGTACACAGCTCTGACCCCATATGTGAATTGTTACATCTTGTGCATTTACTCTGTTTCTCATGTACACACACAACTCTGGTCAGTATCATACTTTTTACTGAATTTGCCATTTTCTTTGCATTTTACCTCCGCAACAGCACTTGTATTAGCACTATGTCTCTTTTCTAGTTTGTCCCCTCTAGCAATCTCAGTTGCCTTTTCTAAAGTTAAATTTACTACTAGTTGTCATTTTTGAGACACTTTCATATCAGGCAGCCCAATCACTATTCTATCTTTAATTTGTTCATCTTTTGTCTGATCAAGCCCACAATTTTCAGTTTATATAAACAACTAGAAAAAGATTCAACAGCCTCACTTTTAATTTGAGGCCATCCGTGAAAGCATGCCCTTTCATGAATAACATTTCTTTTGGCACAAAGTATTCATTGAGCTTACTTATTACTGACTCTCAAGTAAATATCTAGATCTCAGAATATGAAAATGAACTTTAAATTGCTTCCATTTCTTTTCCCATAGCATGAAATAAAGTATGTACCTGCATTTCTTCACTTTCTTCTATCAAGGTATTACTATCTATGTCAAGCTTTCATGCAAATTGAGATAGAGAGAATCATTATCTCTGTGATGTCCATGCAAATGGCTTTGCGAAGCTGAACAATTCTGGATGGTTAAACTTTACAACCTCTAGTTAGTTTTTTAGTTAATTGGAGGCTTTTTAGCGGAAATCTATAAAATGCATTTATTTAGAGACAAAACTTCAACCTTCTGGTAAAAAAATGGCTATGGCATTTCCTTTGCTATTTGGCAGAGTTTCTGATCCAAACAGCAATTTTTTTGGTCATTTTAAGTGAAAAATATCACATTAGACTAACACCATGTCACAACGCACAAATAAAGTATCTAGCTCTGCTGCTCTATGTTATTATTAATGGCACTAGACACATATATTTAAAGTTATAATGTAGCTCACACAAAATGGCAGTATACTCAGAATACTGTCACTATCACAGCTTTTTCATTCTCAGATTCCAACAACTCTCTAAGCATTATGGGTATCGAACAGTCTTAAGGGTACAATAACATTTATACATATTCAGATATACACATGCATCTAAAGCTGTACACTCCTATCGCCGGTGAATTTTGTCCTTTTTTTTAACGTATGTTGAATCCTTGCCTTAAAAAATTCACATCTCTTTGTTTTATACATGGACTGGAGTCAGAAGTATATAACAGCTTAAATACTGAGTTCAATTCCTGTCATCATAATGCATTTCCTGAACTGCACTAATATAATCCTAGTCAAAGCAAGACTGAAACATTTTTGAAGCTGAACTTGGTGACAGAATAGAGAGCCTAGACTAGAAAATGATCAGAGACGCACTCGGCTGCTCCACAATTAAAACCACTGTATCTTGCATGTTAATCAGTGGACACCAGTATATATAACAACAAAAGTTCCTCTAAGTTATTAGTTTTTGGCAGCATGAATATTAGTCAGGAGAAGTGTTGTACTTTAAAAAAATGGATGTACGTCTCTGAAAATTAGAAACCTGTTTAGAAACCCTGGCACTTTTTTCTTCATGTATCTGACAGCCTCTTTTGACATTTCCTCTTTGCCAAATTTATTTATTTTATGTATTTTATTGCAGTGTGTTTGCCAGGATGGTCCATTGGGCCACAAAGAGCCCATTTTCAATGGAGTCCTGGGCAGAAAAGCTCCAGGATAATACAAAAAATACTAAATACAAATGCAATGATAGCAGCTACAAGATTACAAGTTAGAAAAAAAAATATGGGAGAAATTGGAAAAGTACATAGTAATAAATTGCAGTGTAGTAGAATTAATGCAAAATAAATTAATTATAAGCAAATACAGTTCTTGTACAATCTGATAGTTCCTACTGCTATTGCTAGGAGTTATAAAAACTATAGGAGTTTATTTACAGGTATAGGAGCGTGTGGAGAGCGAGAAGGAGGGGAATCTATGTAGGATGAGAACAAGAGCATTTCCATTGTGAAGTTAGGTATGAGTGAAGTAAGGTTTTGAAGGCAGAGAGACTATCAGTGGTACGGATGAAAGGTGGGAGAGAATTCCAGTGGCATGCTAGAGAGAAGGATGGAAGATATTTACCTGTTGGATGGGCAGGTTTGTGCATTTCTATTAGGTTTTGAGAGTTAGATCTTAGACATCTGTTAGGTCGATACATTTGGAAGGTAGAGGCAAGGGAGGGGCTAAAATAATTCTGTGTGCTTGGATAAGTTGATTATGGGTGAGATAATTGGATAGCTCAAGCCAGTTCAGTGGATGTAGGGAAATACAGTGAGGAGTAGAGGATCTCTGGCCAGTTGCAAATTTTGAAATTTTAAAGTAGCAGGAGGAGAGTTTTGACTTGAGGGAAGATTGTAGACTAGTAAGGATAGAGACACCATATAGGAGAGAAGGGATAAGGTAAGTAGTAGCGAGAGCAAGCCTGGTGGAAGGAGAGATATAGCGGTTGTGGCGATAAAGTAAGCCAAGTTTCTTATGTGCTTTTTTGATATTTACTTGTATATGGCTATCAAACTTTAGCTGATCATCAACAAGGACTCCTAATAGTTTTGCAGTGGGGACTATTTCGAGACATGTTTTAATTTGGCTAGTGATAGAGAGAGAATTTTTGTCAATGGTGACAGCTTTAGAATGAGTAAATATCATGAGCTTAATCTTGGATGCAGTGAGTACCAGATGGTCATCTAGCATCCACTGCTCAGTAGACGAGAAGATGTCCTGGGTTAATATAGCTAGTGAGGAAGTAGAGCAGATTATTGTGGAGTCATCAGCATATTGGATGAGGTTAGTGTTAGGGATGGCATGGTGAAAGTCATTTATGAAGATATTGAAAAGAAGGGGACCCAGAATTGAACCTTGGGGCACACCTGTTGGAGTATTTAGGAAGGGAGAAATAGCTTTTTTCCACGTGACTGCTTGTTGCATGTTTGATAGATAACTGGTAAACCAGTTGATAGAGGAGTGGGATAGGTTTAGATTATACAGTTTAGTGAGGGGAAGGTTATGAGAAATGGTGTTGAAGGCCTTTGAAAGATCTAATAGGAGGGTGGACACAATGTGACCAGCATTGCAGGCTTTGTTAATGGTTTCCAGGAAGGACAGGAGGGCTGTGGTGGTGCTGTGGCCAGGTCGGAATCCATGTTGTGTGGGAGTGAGTAGGTTATTATTTAAGAGGTAGGATAGAAGTTGTAGTTGGATGCATTTTTCGAGAAGTTTAGAAATGGGAGATAAAATAGCGATTGATCGGAAGTTGTGGATGTCATTATTGTTGCCTCCTTTATGGAGTGGTATAATGAAGACTTTTGTCCAGAGGTGGGGGACATGACACTCTGAGATTGATTGATTAATTAGTATGGAGATACTGTAGGCAACAGCTTCTGCTGCTATTTTTAGGAAGTAGGAGGGTATCTCATCAGGAGATTAGAACAAGGTTTCATTTTTTAGAAGTAATTTTTTTATGACGGAGATGGGGATAGGCTTCATGGAGAAGGGGGAGGCAGAGAGCTGGAGTTAGTAGAAGAGAAAGGGATATGTGTAGGAGTGTGTGGGGAAGTAGAATTATTAGTGGATGATGATGTTAGTTTAGCTATGGAATCAATGAAGAATGAGTTAAATTGGGAAGCTAATTCCAGGTCGGAGGCATTTGGGTCTGGGCAGGGGTTCTCTTTTTTACCTGGGTTAAGGAGAGAGGAAATTCCATCCCAGAATTTTTTTGGGTTAGTATTATGGTTGGTTTGGAATGTGGAAAAGTAGGCTTTGCGATCTGAGGTAATAAGTTTTTTTGCTTTGTTACGAAGCATTTTATATTAATTCAGGGCAATGCTGGTTTTAGTTTTATGGTAGTGTTTCCAGGCTTTATCTTGGAGCTGCATGAGGAGTAAGGTATTCTTAGTTAGCCATGGCACGGGGCTGCTTTTATGCGTTTTGTTCTCCGACTCCATGGGGCAAAGGAGTCAAGCATGTTTAACAAAGTTGCATTAAAGTAGGTCACAGCATTATCTTAGGATAGAGTTTTTAGTGGATTCCAAATTGTTCATTTTAGTACATCTGAGAATTCATCGTGTTTAAAGTGTTTTAGGTACCGAGAAGAGGTATAGGTATGGGTTAGTTGTAGGGATGAGGGAAGCCGATGGGCGAAAGTGGGAAGATGGTCATCTAGTGGGTCTGAAAGTATGCCACTATAAGTGATATAGTGGGGATGTGAGACTAGAAACCAGTCTAGAGTGCACCCAGAGAGGAAGTTTTTAGAAAGTCTGGTTGTTGAGGTAATAAGTTGAGTGAAGTTATACAGATTTATATTTAAGGAGTTGTTTGGAGATTGAATTGTGGCCCAGTTAATGTTAACATCGCCTAAAATTATGTTTTTGTTTGTAATGTTGGTAGAAAGCCAGGGGAGAATGCCTTCAAGGATTGGGACATTGTCTCCAGGGGGGATATAAAGGGTGATAATGCAGATAAGTGTATGGTTGTTTACCTGAAGAAGGGCTGGAAGTAATTCAGCATTGCCAAATTTGGGAGTAGGTTTAGGGTATGGGGTAACTAGGAGGGAAGAGGCATAAAGGAGAGCAACAACTACCTCTTTTTTATGTGTTCTGTCTTTTCTAATAATAGAGTTGTTGGGTGGAATCAATTTTGAGTCTTTTATATGGGGTTTGAGACAGGTTTCAGAGATGGACAGCATATCTGGTTGATTATGGAGAAGCCAGGCATGGGGATTTTATTACAAATGTGCTGGGCATTTAGAGCTGTGAACTGGAGGGACCTACTGGCTGAATGGGGAGGGTAGGATGGGGAGGTAGAGTTTTGTGAGGGACACAGCCCAGGGTTTGGGTGTATGTCACCACAGAGAAGGGTAGCGATAACGTAATGAATATGGGAAAGGAGGTATTTAAATTGTTTAGTATTAAATTTGTTGGTTATAGGCTTTGTTGAGATAGATCTAGTGTAGATGGAAGTAGTGTTTTTAGGGTTAGTTATGAGTTTGTAGGGAAAAGCATAGCACTGTTGATGGAGTAAAGGTTAGGAAATATGCAGGATAGTGGGAGTGCATGCTGTTTGTGGACTGAGGTGGTAGTAGTATGAAATGAGGGGGAGTGGTTAACATAGAGAGGTCTTGTGAGGTAGTTAAGATAGACTAAGGTAAAAAGGACTAGTATTTGAGTTGAGATTGTGGCACGTTTGAAGGACATGGTATTCATTTTGGATACTTTTTATAGGTGGAATTAAGCCAAGTAAGATATAAGGACAGACTATTTTTTTTTTCTTTTTTATTGAGTTGGATGTAATGGAACGAGAGGGATGCAGATCGATCTAGGGGTTGGACTGGAAGAGGTAGATAGGTTATGGGTGGGGTGGATAATTTGATTTGGTATGGGAGGAGGTAGGTGTGGTGTACTTAACTATAAGTGCACTGGTGCTAGGGGCAGGTGGGATCTGAAGGCAGTGTAGGGGAGCAGACTGAGCCTGCAGGGTGAACAGAGCAGGCAGAACCAAGGAGAAGAAAGAAGAGTGGTCAGCAAGAGACTATCAGTGAGATGGAGGACAGCACAAGGTAAGGAGGTAATGAGATGAGTCACTAGATGCCTATGTAAAGAGAGAAGCGGAGAGACTTCAAGGGTTTGGATCCTAAAAGAGGGCAGTAGTAGCTTGACTGTGATACTGCTGTGCCTTGTAATGAAAATGGAAGGTTAACAGTGGGTGGAAGCTGCCAAATAGAGTAACTACCGGACAAGCCGCAAGTGCACAAGGAGTGGGAGAGGAGCCCGGGGGGTAAAGGAATTATAGAGGCCGTGGTAGGCTGCAGGCAAACGTACGCTAGCTTAGTATACAAAATAGCAAAAAAATATGATATTCTTCACAGTAGGGTGCATACACATTGTAGGTAATTCTTGAAGGGCAGTATGGTTTCAGGAATCACTGTAAGATCCCCTTATGTAGTTCTGTTAAGGGCAGGAAACCAACTTATTATGTAGGTCAATGAGAAACATAAGATGCAGCACTAATAAACCATGAGCATAGCCAGCAGCCTACAACAGCATGGGAAATTTGATTCATTCCTCTTTTTTTTATCTCCAGTTTCTGAGATGAGGGAAGAAAAGAGCCCAAAAGTGTGGAGAGCCCAAACGTGTGGAAAAAACACCGAAACATTTGGTTAAAAAGTGACTATGGTCTGTCACAATCATAATTGTCCATTTATTTGAAGTTTGAAGATCTCTGAATATAATTAACAAGGTGACTAAGCACAGGTTACTGCATAACTCCAATTATGATGCAAAATGTGAAGCACATGGAAAAGCAACACTAAAAGAAGAAACTGCCAGACAATCTTGCCTGACTTTATGGGACTCACTCATGTACCTGCCAGGTTTCTGTGGAACTGAGGCACAGGACCACATTATACCTAATTATGGAATCATGGACTGCTGCTTAAATGCAGATATTTGCTGGTCATTTGTTTTGGACTCTGGGTCAGGAGAGGTATTGAGCTGTTAACTGGCCACTATTTGCTGCTGATTGGGTACAGATGGCTCTGGTAATGGCTGGGCAGACCTAAAAATCCAAACATGTACTGAGAGTGCCCTGAAAGTACTTAACTGATGCTTCTGCAGGGGATGAATTCAACTTTCACTTCCATAAAAATCATCTTTCCTGTACCTGAGGAGGTCAGGGGTATGGAATAAAGATGGATCTTGTTCAAGACCTCAACAGCTAAGGGGCTGCAAGGAGTTGTGGCTAGAAGGTGGTCAGACCTTATCACTGTAGTAAGCCCAGGGTCTTTTAGGGGGCACCAGGATTGAGGGAAGCTGGCAGGTTAAATAAAACATCCTTAAATGTAATGTTAGGAGTAGGCTCCCTAGATTTATTTTGTTTATTTATTTTATTTTGAATTTGTTAACCAGTGTGGAGCAGCGATCCCATTGGACTTATTTCAGTCTCAGCCCTGGCTAAACGCAATAGATGCATGTTGTGATATACAGAGTGAATGAAAAAATGCAATATATAATATAGTACGTACAAAGTAAATATAAGATTCTACTTGAGGGTATAAAGGCAATAGATACATGACACTTTATACAAAGTGATTAGTAAAACACAATATTTAGAGCAGAGTCAGAGCAAGACATTTAGTGGGAAGACGGGTAGGAAGAGGTTCAGTTGTATGACCAGAGAGATAGCAATTGCAATTTCATAGAGTCTTGTAATGTCCTTTTATTTCTGATTGGAAAATGGGGTAAGAGGAATAACCTTTAGGAATAGAAGGGGGGGGTTCCCACAGTTTGGGACCAAGTATGAGAATGCATGATCTTTACACTGAAACCTAGTTTGGGATGTTTCAAGGAGAGGACCTGACTGGCTGAGATTTCTAAGGCATGTTGGAACATCTCTGAATAGTCTGGAGGTTAATGGTGAGGGGGGTTCTCATTCTTGATAAGTTTAAATAATTGTGAGACAAGTAGAAAGTCAGCATGTTGTTACACAGGTAGTCAGTTAGGCTTTTCAATGGTTTTACAGTAGTGCTCATTTCTTGGAGAGAGAGAGTAATGAATCTGCACATGGCATTTGAGATGGACTGAATGGTGGATGCATTTCTTTTAGAGGCTGCAGGAATTAGAGGAAGATCATATTCTTGCTGACCCAGTAAGATACCTTTACCTATGGCACTCCTACAGGGTCTATGTAGAAAAGGCGAGATCCTATTAGTCCAGCATAGGAGAGAGTTGATTTGTTTGTATATGTAGTCCAGGTTTCAACCAAATCCATAGGTATTTGAATTAAGTGACACTGGTGTTATTTAGATAATCAAGGATTTTTAGAGGTCAGAGGATAGAAGTGAGCTTTTGCCAAGTGCCAAAAAGCATGACTTTGTTTTAGAGGAGTTAAGCAGTAATTCTTTATCATTGACACATTTAATAAGGGCATGAAAATCAGCTTGTAGTTCATTTTTAAGAGTAGAGACACAATGGTTAGAGTAGAATTGGACCATGTTATCAGCATAAAGGAGGAAGACTGGATAAGCCAAAATGAAAGGAGGAAGACTGGATAAGCCAAAATTAAATTTGCTAATGTAGATAGAAAGAGGAGAGGTGCCAAAATAGATCCTTGAGGGGTACCTCTCTGCAGAGGGACTGATGGAGAGATTTTATTTTATTTGCTTTTCTGACTGTGATAATTTCCAGTGGAGGGCCTAGAAGAAATGCTCCAAAGTAGTTACAGTTAACAGAACATATTACATATGAGAGTACAAGATTAGAAGCAGATAGTTTCCCTTGACATTTTATATTTGTACTTATCTAATAGATGTACATAACATTATATACATTTTTCTTTTTTTTCTTTTATAATATATGTACATAGAGTAACTTAGGTCAATTAAGTAATTAGAGTGCAAATTAGGTTAGTACAATAGAGCGAGATAGGCAATGAGTTTAGTGAGGGGGTATGAGAGAAGGAAGGTTTAGGGAATAAATAAATAGAGTAATAAGAGAAAAGAGAAGAGAGGCAGTTATGTAAAGGAAGGAAGTAAAGTTTTATTTGGAGTAGAGTAATATTTATCTGGTTCTACTGCAGGTACATAGCCAGGAGTTGAACAGGTGAAATTTTGGTTGTTGTTTGAAACCTTTATGGGCAGGCTGTTGCTTGACAGTTAAGGAGATTGAGTTACAGATTTTTGATGCATAGTAAGAACTGAAATATATCCCTTCTGTGTTATTGGCTTTAGTTACCTTTAGAAAGAGTATCTGCTGAGCGAGGGGGTCTTGAAGGATTTTAAAGTTGTATAAGGTTATTCAAAGATGGACAGTTTTTTGGATTGTATATGCTGTTGTGAATGAAGGGGATCTGCAAGTGAGGTAGCAAGGTAATTCTAGGCAGAGACATTTTTTTAAGGGCAGTGCAGAGGTGGGATTTGTGAGGAAGATTTGTAGCAAATGTTAAAATTTTGTTATAACATTGCTAAAATGTATGTTGCTGGGTTCCTTGTAGGTCGGAGAGGATTTTGTGCTGCGTACAGAAGAGAGGGGAGGAGAAGGGAGGTGGTGATGTATTTTCTTGTGTTGTCAGATATGCATGCTTCAGCCCTATACAGGGATCCAAGGTTTTGGTGTGTTTTCATTACTATGTGTTGAATATGATATTCAAATTTTAAGTCTTTAGCAATGTATATTCTAAGATTTTTGTTTGTAGGTGAGTTCAGTTATGGTGCTGTTGGTGGAGATGATGGAGAGTGGGTAGTTGTTAGTTGCATGATATGTAGGGGCAAAAAACAATCAGCTTGGATTTGTTAGGGTTCAAAAAGAGATGGGAGTTTGTAAGCAATTTTTCTATTGATGTGAAAGCTTCCTGAGTTAATTTTGAAGAGATCAATGTCTTTTGCTGAGGAGGCTATGGTGGAGTGATCAGCATATCAGATTAAGGAGGAATTTTCACATACTATGTTGATTGAGGCTGTTAATAAAGATGCTAAACAGTATAAGACGCAAGATCGAGCCTCTGGGAACACCAACTCTGAAAGGGAGGAAGGATGACAAGAGATCATATAGCCATTTTACAGCTTGTAATCTTTCAGAGAGGTAGCTTATTGCCAAGGTCTAAATAGTATAGTTTGTAAAGGGGTATGTGGTGAGAAACAGTGTCAAAAGCTTTTGAGAGGTCAAGAAAAAGAGCAGATACGAGGGTGCCTTCATTCCTTTCAGAGTTGATTGCGCTGATGAAAATTAGGAGGGCAGTGCAGGTACTATGATGGGAACAGTAAGTCATGTTGGGATAGTGAGATTAGGATTTTTTTATATGCATTTTAAAAGATGTGATTGTACACATTTCTCGAGGATACATAGTGGGAAGAGAATGGCAATGGGTCTATAGTTTGTTAGTTCTAGGGAGTTTCCATCTTTGTGCAGGGACAGAATATAGCTTTTTTAGTAGAGGACTGGGGATGTAGGATTCACTGATGGAACACTTTATGAGGATTGATATTGGGTAAAAAATTGCTTTAGCTGACATTTTAAGGTATACTCATGGTAGATTATCAGGGGCCAGGGTGGTGAGTTTTAATTTTAGAAGTAATTTTATTATGGTAGCAGTTGGAACTGGTTGAAGGGTTAGCTTATTGGGGGGGGTGAAGGTTTATTCGAGGGGTGATTTATGGTTTGAAAAGAGTTTTTACTAAGGTTGGGACAGATTGTATGAAATTCAAGTAAAAGTTGTTAGAGATATTGGTGTTTTTCTTGAAAGACAGTAAGGGGAAGGTTTGGATTGTGTGACCTGGCTCAGTATTTGAGTTATGTAAATCCAGAATGCTTTGGGGTTACTGTAGATTTTGTTTGGAAGCTTTGTGAAGTAGTGCATTTTGGATACTTTGATGCAAGTTTTTTGTTTGATTTGTGAATTGTTTGAAGACCTGTAAATTTGTAGGGCTTTTATTTTTTTGTTTAGGTCTTCCATGCCCTGCTCTAATCCTCATGAGTTGTGTTATGTTAGCTAGTGGGCAGCATTAGCTTTAATTCATTTTTCCTAAGTGAGGCTAGCTCATGCAGAATATTTAAAGAGGTATTAGTGAATACAGCTAATGCATCATTAAGGGTTAGGTATTTTAGGTTGTTTCAGTTGTAGCATTTAAGATACGAGTTGAAGATTTCTATGTTAAAGTTTGAGAGGCTGTATACACTGTTGTAATGGTTTAGTTTTTTGATATTATATTGCATACTTTTGAAAAAATGGGAAGGTGGTCGCTTAGAGCGTCAGCGTGAGTATGTGTTCCAAAGATTTTATTTGGGTTTGAGATTAGGATCCAGTCAAGTAAAAAGTGGCTTTTTATACATGGTGTTGTAGGAGTAGTAATTATATTAGTGAATTCATAAATATTCATGGCCTATGTTGGGGTATCAGATGAGATGGATAACCAATCAATGTTGTAGTCACTGGGTATTACCCTTTTGTGGGGAGTGTTGGTTGATAACCAACAGAGGAATTCTTCAGCTCTATTGAGGTTATTTCCTGGAAGTATACACATTCCAATAACACACAGTGATTTGTGGGAGTCTGCTTTCAGTATGTCTATGAGAGTTTCAACATTACTTATTTGTGTTTGTTTTTTTGAAGCTTTAGACATTTGCAGATTATTTTTATACAGAACAGCTATACCTCTGGCTTGTTTGTATTTTCTGTCTGTCTTGTTATAGTTTGGAGGGAGAAATTCATTGTCTTTAATGTCACTTTAACCATGTTTCAGTTATTACCATGCTATCTGGGGAGTACTGGGTTAGCCAAGCATTGAGTTCTGGCAGCTTGCTACATATACTTCTTATATTTATATGTACAATGGTTAAGAAGAGACTGTTGGTTGGTGTTTTATGGCCTATTTTGAGTAGGGATGTTGTGTGGCTGGCCCAAGGTTGGGACGTATGTCACTGCTTAGTTTTAGATTAATGACTCTGTGATTATTGTTGGAGAAGCATTCTATCTTGACTGGGTTATGGAGGTTAGTCTAAAAGGAGTGTAGTTTTGGTGGAGTATATTATATTTATAGATGTCTGTTGAAGTTGTATTAAAAAGGGAGGGAGATATATTGATTGCTTTATGGTAGGCATTTGGCTGTACTAGCTTTGATGGTTGTAGCTTCTTAATGAGATAGACTGTATGAGGTTAAGTGGCTGAGGGATATAAGTATTGGAAGTATAAGTATTTTGAAGTATTTCATTGTATTACATTGATAATATAGGTTAAGTTTCAGGATTAACTTTTGATGCTGTGTTGACAAGTAATTATATTGTTGAGTGCTTGCAGTGTGATATAGTGATAGAGCAGTTGTGAGAGTTAGGATAATAGGGTATATATTTACCTTTTTAAGAGATTTGATAGGAAAGCTGGACAGATAATTACGTTACTAAAGGGCATTGCTATTTCATATTGTGAAGTACTACTGGAATGGAAGTGGGATTGGAAGAGGGCTGTGGTAATAATATAGTAGAGAGGTGGAGTTCATAGGAGGTGGTGTGGTGTGAGAATCATAGGTGTGTCAAGTAAATTGAAAGTGAGAGGGAAAAAAGTACAATGAGTGGTGATTGGTTGACCCTTTTATGGGGCGGAGGGTGAGGGTATAAGTGAAGAGTTAGTGAGGGAGGTGGGAATTTAGGGTAGGGTAGGATAAAAGAGTGAGTCTAATTAGAGCGAGGGTGAAAAGAGCAGGGTCGTTCCATCACTAAGAGTGAATGGCCAAAGAAAACAATCTATTGGAAGCACAGACTTGCACAATTTTTGTAACTAAGAGTGGAAATGTCACTGCTGTCAGGTATGTGTACAGTGGAAGCTTTTTACAATTTAAGAGATAAAAATTGAATTTATGGAGAGAGGCAGTTGGGTTACATCCTTTTTAGTGAGTGATGTGTTCTGCTACGGTAAGGTATTGGTGCATAGCATAGGACAACTACTTAAACAGGGCTAGTTTATTTCTTAGTCTCTATCAACTGGGATAGTAGTTTTATTTTGTATGACAATTTAAACAGGCTGGAGTGTGCACACTCTTCACAGAATTAGCAAATTAATTTAATTTACATGTCATCCAGAGTTTCAAGATTAATTAAACACCCTAGTTTATACTCTGAGATTATTAGTTAAAAAATAAACAAAAGTGACCTACACAGGTCCTTTTTTTATTTATTTGTCCTTCAAATCTCTGTTATAGGGGCTATGACTGTTTTGCTTGAAATTATTCTGTTACTTGTTTTTTGGAAGATCCTACTAGTTCTGCTTACTCTTTTAGGCTAAGGGCTAGACTGGACTATATTAGTGTTGATCTGAACATATCATCAAATACTGGAAAGGGAAGAGAACAGGAGGAGAAGAAAAGGTTAGATAGGAGAAACGGTATGGAGGCAGTGATGTAGAATTTCAGATTCTGAGGTTGATACATGGTAACATAGTAAAATAGTGAAACAGCGACATAATGCAATTATGTTACACAGTTCAGCTGTTTATAAACTAAGTTGTTACTGAAACTTGATCAGGCAATGAGCATTCCCTAAGCAAAGCTGTACAGATTTAGTAGATGTTAGTGCAGGAGATCGCTAAGAAATGCAGTGACCTGTCTGAATAAGCTACAATACACTACAATTGCCTGTATTTCACCTTTACAAGAAAGCATATAAAACAGTGTACAGAATAAAGTAGTATATTAGTGTACAGTTCGACAATTCTACCACATGTAAAATTTTATGATTTAATCTTTAGGAAGATTAGTAATGTAGCCTCAACATCAGTTGTTATGGTAGAAAACACTGTATGCTACAAAAACAGTTATGCTAATATGGGTAATATTATTTTTTCAGTATTTACCAAGATACAGTGATCTTTTGTGCCTAGTCATACTGAGCAAACAGTCTATAGCACATTTGACTAATTATTATGCAGCAGGTACGAATGCTTTAACACGTGAAGGGTCAATTATTAGCACACATACTCTGTGGATATTAAATGTACAACCAGGTGACAAGCTAGATAATTAACTATCATTTTCACACTCAAGAATCAACTGCAAACTAAAGGAATGTACTTTAAAGGCCATTCAAGGTCATTTTGTTGGTGAAAATGGTGGCGTTCCATGCATTTGCTTTTATTTATTCAAGTTAGTGTAGAATTAGTAGAACACCATTAGTGCTTCAAGTCAGATTAATTTTATTTATTAAAATGGTGGTGTTCCTTGGTTAGATAGCAGAGCTAGTACAGGTTAAAAAATGACAATTACAGTCAGACAAATCACTTCAGGTAAGTAAGTCTTATTTATTGATGATGTTGGCATTCCATGCACTTACTTAATAGGTTGTAGGCTATTGCAAAAATTATTCTAACACTTTTTTTTCACAGCCAAATTACTTTAACTAAAACAGCACAATTAAAATGGATAAAACTGAAGAATGCTTTAACAATAGCAGCAAAAGTAAAAAGATTAACAGGTAAAATTTTATTTGGCGTGCACACTCCATGAGGTTGGGTCTGCAGGGAAAAAAGAGCTAAAACCAGTACCAAATGCTTTATACTGCACACAGCATTCTAGGAAAAGTGTAGCATGAAAGTTTTATACTTACTGACATTCCCAAAAATGAAATAGCTACCCTTCCATCACTACAAGTGAATAGCCAAAGAAAACAGTCTATTGGAAGTACAGACTTTATTTTAATTTGTTAAGCAAGGCACAGCAGTGATCACAGTGGATGATTTTCAGCTTGAGACAACTAAGTGATGCCTGCTATAACAAACTGGCAAACTAAAGGTAACATAACAATTTAGCAAATTATAATATCACAGTAGAAACAACACCAATAATTAGGTATTTGCTGCAAAAGCTAGAAAGTATGCACATGATGTCTTTGTTCTGACATGCTTGGTCAGACTAGCTAATGTACTAATATAGTTACATTATGTAAATTTGCTAATGTATTACATATGCACAGTAACTTATCTACTTTGGCTACGGTAGGAATTGGTGCACTGGTGAAATGAAGTGAGACAATAGTTTAGCGTATAGGTATGGAGACAGCAAGGAGTCGGTAGGGGAGAGACAATAGGGATTAAGTGTAGAACAAAAGAGGAAAATAATGAAGGAGAAGGCATGGTCTAGTGAAATGAGAGTGAGAATCTTATTGCCTGTGCTTGATATTAAGGTGCTGAAGGCTGAGATAGGATGAAAATATAGAGTTAAGTGAATTATGTTATTTTGTTATTCTCAAAACAGGAACAGGAGGACTCCTCAAACAGATTTTTTAAGCTGGGATGTGAATTTGATGAATGGTTCAGCTTCTTTTAGGAAAGTAGGCAGTGGCTGCCATATTTGGGCAGCAACATTGGAGTATATATTGTTTGACTGTACTGCTTACTTCTGGGTGTTTGTAGGGTGGGAACTGAGGGCTTAAATAATCTTAGACTGTAGTCAGAGGTCAGCTGGCTGAGTCAGCTGGCTCAAAGATATGAATATAAACTGGGTAGTTTGTAGATGAGTTACCACATGACTAGTTTATTGTGTTGTTCATCTGGTAGCCATTTAGCTTTGTAAGAACTGAGCAGTGGTGTTCTGTAAGTTGGGCTAGTGTGATGAAAATGCAGGCGTGGCTCACAGTGGTATGGAGCGCTGTATGGTGCTCTCTAAGTGGGACTAGTGCAATGAAAGTGTAGATATGCTTGGCAGCGCTCTCTTTGTGGGACTAGTGCCATGATTCTGCAGATGTGCTTGGCAGTTCTCTCTATGTGAGACTAGTGTGTTGAAAGTGCAGATGTGCTTGGCAGTTCTCTGTATATGGGACTAGTGTGATGAAAGTGCAGATGTGCTTGGCAGAGCTCTCTATGTGGGACTAGTGTGTTGAAAGTGCAGATGTGCTTGGCAGTTCTCTGTATATGGGACTAGTGTGATGAAAGTGCAGATGTGCTTGGCAGTGCTCTCTATGTGGGATTAGTGTGACGAAAGTGCAGATGTGCTTGGCAGTTCTCTGTATATGGGACTAGTGGGATGAAAGTGCAGATGTGCTTAGCAGAGCTCTCTATGTGAGACTAGTGTGATGAAAATGCAGATGTGCTTGGCAGAGCTCTCTATGTGAGACTAGTGTGATGAAAGTGCAGATGTGCATGGCAGAGCTCTCTATGTGGGACTAGTGTGATGAAAGTGCAGATGTGCTTGGCAGAGCTCTATATGTGAGACTAGTGTGATGAAAGTGCAGATGTGCATGGCAGAGCTCTCTATGTGGGACTAGTGTGATGAAAGTGCAGATGTGCTTGGCAGAGCTCTCTATGTGAGACTAGTGTGATGAAAGTACAGATGTGCTTGGAAGAGCTCTCTATGTGGAACTAGTGTGAAGAAAATGCAGATGTGCTTGGCAGTACTCTCTATGTGAGACTAGTGTGATGAAAGTGCAGGTGTGCATGGCAGAGCTCTCTATGTGGGACTAGTGTGATGAAAATGCAGATGTGCTTGGCAGTACTCTCTATGTGGAACTAGTGTGATGAAAATGCAGATGTGCTTGGCAGTGCTCTCTATTTGAGACTAGTGTGATGAAAGTGCAGATGTGCATGGCAGAGCTCTCTATGTGGGACTAGTGTGATGAAAGTGCAGATGTGCATGGCAGAGCTCTCTATGTGGGACTAGTGTGATGAAAGTGCAGATGTGCTTGGCAGTTCTCTCCACTAGTGTGTTGAAAGTGCAGATGTACTTGGAAGTTCTCTATATATGGGACCAGTGTGATGAAAGTGCAGATGTGCTTTGCAGTTCTCTCTATGTGAGACTAGTGTGATGAAGGTGCAGATGTGCTTAGCAGAGCTCTCTATGTGGAACTAGTTTGATGAAAGTGCAGATGTGCTTGGCAGTTCTCTCTGTGTTGGACTAGTGCGATGAAAGTGCAGATGTGCTTGGCAGTTCTCTCTGTGTTGGACTAGTGCGATGAAAGTGCAGATGTGCTTGGCAGTTCTCTCTATGTGAGACTAATGTGATGAAAGTGCAGATGTGCTTGACAGACCTCTATATATGGGACTAGTGTGATGAAAGTGCAGGTGTGCCTGGTAGTTCTCTATATGTGGGACTAGTGTGATGAAAGTGCAGATGTGCTTGGCGGAGCACTCTATGTGGGACTATTGTGTTGAAAGTGCAGATGTGCTTGGCAGTGCTCCCTATGTGAGACTAGTGTGATGAAAGTGCAGATGTGCTTGGTAGTTCTCTATATGTGGGACTAGTGTGATGAAAGTGCAGATGTGCTTGGCGGAGCACTCTATGTGGGACTATTGTGTTGAAAGTGCAGATGTGCTTGGCAGTGCTCCCTATGTGAGACAAGTGTGATGAAAGTGCAGATGTGCTTGGCAGAGCTCTCTATGTGGGACTAGTGTGATGAAAGTGCAGATGTGCTTGACAGACCTCTATATATGGGACTAGTGTGATGAAAGTGCAAGTGTGGTTGGCAGTAGTTTGGAGCACTGTGCTATGCTCTCTGTTTAATTTCTCCAAGTTTTTTGGGTTTCTAATACATGACAGGAATGGACCCCATTCCTAAGTCAAAATATGATTAAAGTTCATGAAATTAGTATTGTTTCAGTCTTTGATCTTAGCCAGAAGTGCTCTTCACAGCATCTGCAATATCCTGTTACTGACTCCTGTAACTCATATGGAGTTATATGTATTGGTAACGTATCTAACTATGACTGTAATTTCTTTTTTTATAAGACTCATTCCTCCTACTACTATTGGAACTGTCTGGGTATCCTTCTTTCACATTGCTCTCATTTCTGACTGTTAATCCTGGTATTTTATGACTTTGTGTCTCTCTGTATGCAAGACACTGTAGTCACTGGGTGTAGAAATTTCTGTGATCAATTCTACTTTTGTCTTCTTTTCTTGGATTACTCTATCTGCTTTTCTTAAATTTATTTTTTGAACTGTTGGAAATGGGTGATCCCACGTGATATAAACTTCATCATTTTCTATGATTCTTTGTGGCTCATGTTTCCAATGTTTTTCAGCTACTTAAGTATTATGTTTACACAATCCCCAATGCAAGTCTTACCATATTATTTTGCCTTTCAGTATACAGTCCTTCTGCCATTAGTATATCACAGCCAGCAGCAAGATGGGCAACTGTTTCCAATTCTGATTTACAAAACCTGCCTCTGTCTGTTTCTCCCACATGTTCAATGGACTTTGTAAACCAACATGTATGTAGTTCACTATTTTGGGCCGCCTCCACTCCTTAACAATTCCTGCAGTCAATCCTGATCAACATGAGGTTGTTCCAAGAGTTTTCTACACTTGCAACTATATTTATGATTTTCCACATTTCTTGCCTTCTCATCCGATCTTTCACCTTATATTCTTTCTTTTGTTTTTTGGCACATTCAATTGCTGCCTGATTTTTATCTACTTCTGGTTAGATTTCCATTCCCTTTTGCCACTGATATGCTTCTGCTAGACTAAGAAGGAAGTCATCTTAGATTTATTCTCCTCAAGTTTTAAAATTTTCACTATGTTTCGGTCTTGTGAGGTCAGCAGATATGTATGGAGTCCCACAATTGCAGATCTATACATGTAATCAATTTCAAGGAGGCCCATCCCTCCTTCAGAATGGGAAATATATAATCTTGGTATACACTCATTTTTATAAATCATTTGATAAGCATGAAGCATTTTTTCTTGTTTTTCTGTCCAACTGATCCAGTATCCTTTGAGGCCAGCCAATCACTCCAAATGCTATAAGTTAGGACAGAAAAAGCAAATTGGTCTATATCCTGGACTTTGCTCCTAGATGTCAGAGCTGTCTTCAATATTAATTTTAGTCTTCTAAAATATTTCTTACTAAGTTTTATTTGCATTTGTTCATGTTTTATTGTTGATCCTTCATCAATTCTCAAATATTTATAAACTCCCTCTTGCTCAAGTTCTTTACATCATGTTCCTTTCCCAGACTGATGTTTTCTTGGTGCTGCAGTTTTCCTGCTTTAAAGGTTTGTTTGCACATTTATAGGTTCATAGGTTCATAAGTTCATAGGTTGGTACTAGGCTATCAGCCCTAGGGCCTATACAAGCCTAGCCATAACAATTCCCTGGCTATTTCTTCCCACATTATTTACTTTCCTGGACCCCTGTCTAGCAGGGCGACTGACGTGATCCCTGGGGTGAATTTCCTTTCTCCCATCCAATCATCAAGGTTCCTCTTGAAGAGGTCCAAAGAGGCACTCTGCTTGACATGTATGGGCAATCTATTCCAGAGTCTGGGGAGTCTCTGGGTCAGGAACCTATCCCTCCAGCATGTTTTGTTTATTGCGATGACAAGGTTTAGATCCCTGGAGCGTGTAGCTCTGAGGGATTGGGATTTCTTTAAGTGTAGCATGTCCAACAGCTCTGGGTTTGACATGGCCTTGTAAGTTAAGCAGAGATCGCCTCTGAGTAGACGATATGCGACAGAGTATAGCTGGAGTTTTTTAAGGCGGTCAGCGTAGGGCATCTGCTTTAGGCCTGTGATTCTTTTAGTGAGGTATTTCTGAGGTCTTTCCAGTTGTTGCAGATGTCTTGAGAGGTACATACCAAATGGGGTGTTGTATTCTATAATGGGTCTAATGAGGGATGAGTACAGTGTGACAATGACCTCCTTTTTTCTGGATGAAAAGCCCTTCGTGATGAGGTGTGCCACATAGAAAGATTTCCTGACTGTTGTGGCGATGTGGTTATCGAAGGTGAGACCACTGTCCACCTGTGTCCCTAAGTCTCTTATCACACTTTCTGTGTTTAGTGTACTGCCACCTATATGGTAATTCATGGATACATGTTTTTCCCAAAGGGGATAACAATACATTTCTTGGCATTGAGCTTGAGCCCATGGCTCTGGCACCAAGCATCTGTTTCTGTAAGGCCCTTTGTAGAGTATCCACATCATTTGGGATTCAATAATGGCTCCCAGTTTGCAGTCATCTGCAAACTTTGTTAGCCAGAGTCCCTTAGTGTTGACCTGTACTTCAGAGAAGTAGATGCCAAACAAGAGCGCCCCAGGACTGAACCCTGAGGTACTCCACTTGTCACTTGTCTGGAGCTGGATTTGGAGTCGGCTACTTTTACAGTGTGGGTTCTATCAGTAAGCCATTTAGCAACCCATTGGGTGACATAGGGATTAATGCCCAACTTAGTAAGTTTATCTATGATTCCAGAGTGGGGGATGGTGTCAAAGGCCTTGGCAAGGTCTAGATAGGCTGTGTGGACCACCTTACCCTTGTCCATGGCTCTGGAGACTGATTCAAAGAAGTCAATCAGGTTCAGGAGACAAGATCGGCCCTTCACAAACCCAAACTGGGTGGGGTCCAGTGTTTGAAGGTTGCCAATGTCTTTGTTTATAAGTTCCATGATAATACGCTCCATGGCCTTGCAGATAAGGCTTGTCAGACTGATAGGATGGTAGTTTCCGGGATCCAAGGTGGAGCCCCCCTTGTGGATTGGGATAACTGTAGCTCTGCGCCACTCAGTGGGCACGAAACCTGAGGTGAGGCTATGATTAAACATGACACTTAGGTGAGGTGCCAGTTCATATTGTAGTTCATGTAGTACACAGCCCGGGATGTCATCTGGTCCCATGGATGCTGTATTCTTGGCTTTAAGAGTGCGTTTTGTACCTGTGTGGCCGTTATTACTGGAATTTGGCAATCTTCCAGTATTGAGATGGGCCATTTAGGGGGTGAGAGGGGGGTGAAGTTGGCACTGAATCGATCTGCCAGGATATTGGCAATATCCTTCGGATCAGTATATTTAATGCCATTCTGTTTTAGCTCAGAGCAGATCTGAGCATTGCCATTTAGATTCTTGACATAGTTATAGAATGCTTTGTGGTTGTCTTTGGAATCTTTGGCAATTTTATTTTCGTAACTAGCTTTGGAGGATTTTATGAGGCATCTCAGTTTCTTACTGAGGCTAGTAAGGGAGTTTTTTGCATCCTGGGATTTTCCTCTTTTCTGCAAAAGTTTCTTCCTTTTGTTGTAAAGTTTGTTTATGGCAGGGGACCACCAGATTGGCTTCCATTTTTTGGATGAGAGCATTTTGGTTCTATTTGGGATGGCACGATTCATGCATGAGTGGATGTGCTCGTACAGTGCCTTAGTGTAGGATTCAGCAGTTGAACTTTCATTTACCGTCTGCATGGGTGTCATGAAGTTTGTCACTTCTGACTTGAGTAGCATGAAGTTGGCTTTGGAGAAGTTTTTTTATGGTGGTTTTTTTACAGGGGGGTGGGGGTGGGATGTGGATGTTAAGGGTGATTAGCTTATGGTCAGACCTGACTAACGAGGGGGTGACCATAGGTATGGAGCATTGATTTCCCATGTTGGTAATGACCAGGTCTAGGATATTGGAGCCCCTGGTGGGACTATGGATTAGTTGATCCAGGGCATTGGAATTTATGAATTCCAAGAACCGTTGCACAAAGGTGTTGGGACATGAGTAGTTTTCCCAGTTAATGGCAGGGTAGTTAAAATCACCCAGTATTAGGGTGTTTGGTTCTATCTTAATATTTTCCAGTATGTTTAGAAAGGTGTAGTGAGAATCTTGGGGTATGGTGGGGGATCTGTAGCAAGCTACAATTTGGATTGCAGTCTTACCTAGTGTTAGTTGCACTTGGAGAATTTCAGACACATTGTGTTGGCCAACTAGCCTGGTGGTGTGAATATCCTTGGTGAATATTGACACTCCTCCACCTTTAGTGTTTTGGTCCTGGTTTGGTGGCCGAAAAGTGTGGTAAGAGTTGTAACCTGGTATTGCAGGGGTGCTCTCTGGAGCCTTGAACCAGGTCTCCGTTACTGCTCAGATATCGATGTTCTCCATTTTTAGGAGTGCCTCGAGAGAGTGCATTTTGAGGTTTAGACTTCTAGCATTGAGTAGCATTACCTTCAGATTTTGCATGCTTGTACCTGTTACGGTGGTGGTTTTGTCCTTTGAAGTTTGCCTAAAAAAGGCACTATAGGGGTGGCAAGAGCCTTAGCCAGTAACCTGAATCCCAGGGGCGACAGGTGCAGACCATCTCTGGCAAAGCATCGTGGTCTGTCAATCATGTCATCCCAGGCAGACAGATACTGGATCCCCTTTGAATGACACCATAAGCTTAGCCAATTGTTGAAGTCAATCATTTTATCCTTATATTGTGGTATCATTCTGGGCGAAGGCAGGATGCTACTCAGGGCTAGAGTCATACCTGCCTGGGCCACATGATCCGAGAGCTCTTCCATGTCTCTTTTCATGTAATCCAGGGAGGTACGTCTCAAGTCATTCACTCCAACATGGACAATGACAGAGTCATATTTGTACTTGTTGTGGAGTGACTTGAGTGCATGCGTTATGTGGCGGATCCTGGCACCCGACAGGCAGCTGACTGTAATTTTCTCCTTATTCAACCTGGTGAGAGGGACATCAGTGTGCCGGACTATAGAGTCACCTATGACTAAAGTGTTAGGTACATTGTCTTGCCTTAGGGGCTGTTGCTGGGTAGCACACTGGTGTTGTGAACTATGTGACACATTAGTTGTGATTGGTGTTTGTTTGTGTTTCAGCTTCAGAGGTCTTTGTTGCTTGGGCAGGTTACAGTTAAGGGCCTCTGCATATGTGGATTTAGTGTTGCTATATGTGGGTGTTGGTGGTGCGGGTTTAGAAGGGCTATGTGTTGCTTGAGGTGTAGTGTGGGTGTTAACCTTCTCCTCTTGACTGTTTAGCACAATCTTGGGTGGAGAGAGCTTTGCTTCCATTTTGGCTATGTAAGTGCATCTCTCACAGGTTGTAGTGTTGGGTGGTAGGAGGAGAGAGTTGTCTGTGTACATGAGGCAATTGCTGCATTGCCCCAGTATGCCCAGATTCACCAGGTGGACAGGAGAAATCACCGGAAGCTGACCCTTGGACATGCCTGGTTTGGGGCTTTTTTTTTTTTTTTTTGTAAAGTATAGGAGCTGTTTCCTTAGCAAGGTACTTTGCAATTATAGGCTGTTTAGTGCCTACTATTAATTTCTCCTTGTTAACAAGGAGAGTTCAGTGTTTGTATGAGTTTAAGGCTTCCTAGTGCTTTCCAGCAGGTATTAGAGAAAGTGCTAGTCACAGGGATGCTTAAAGGTAAGATTGAAAAGAATGCACTCTGCAGTGTGCACTAGAGAAGTTAGATGTGAAAGTAGGTAACTTGAGTTTTACCTGTTTAAACAGTTAAGGTTTAGTGGAGAGTTACTATTTTTAAAACAGCAAGATGGATTGAAAGGGGTGGTCACTTTTGTATTTTGGTACTATGAAATACTGTAGGATGGCCAATAAATTTAAATAATTGAAGGGGTGGGATTTCAAAAATGATGATTTTATCAAGATCAGATGACATTTTTATATCATCTGAAAAAGTTTTGACCACTCTCTCTCTATTGGGCTACTGTAACAGAATGGCAGATTTGTTGGCAGTGGTTTGGAGAGCTGTATTGTGCTGTGTGGGGCTAGTACATTCTGAAATGGCAAATGTGGTTGGCAGTGCATTGAAGAGCTGTAAAGTTTTCTTAGAGGTATAGGTACCCCTTATTCTATTTGGGAAAGGAAGACCCTTTGCCTGTTACCAACCTACCAGCTGTGGATTGAAAGTGGGAGATTTATGTGACCCAAAAGATATTTATTTTTGATTTAGTGTACACTGTGTGGTGTTAACAGTTTAATTGTTGGTCTAGCCACACATTAAGATATGTGAAATGCTTGACTGTAATATTTGCCAGTCTTGAGGGACTAGAGTAAGTTTCTACCCTGTTCCAAAAATGAGTGCTCTTTTTATGTCTAGTGTTTATTTTATGTACATGGATTCAATTAGAGAGCTGCTGGAGTTCTTGTTCTAACTGTGATTTGATAACAGAAGATGAAGAACTGTCCCTATAGATGATTACATCACTGGAATAGAGGATGATGGGGCTATGTGGAAGGTACTATCAACTGGAAGAATCCATACCTCTTAATTGTACAGATTATTTCAGAATGTCCATATTTTTGTCTCATATTTTTGGTTTGTTCTCCTAAAATCTATACTTTTCTGGCAAATAACTGAGGATTGAAGTCATCAAAAAATGACAGACATTTGAGTTTAAGACTCCACATCCTTCAGAAAATACATGTTAATGCAAAACCTATTATTCTATCAACTTTCTAAGTTTATAAGAGCAATATTTATAATATGTCCTTATTTTTGGGCCCTTGTCCCCCCATCATTTTAGGCTTTGTCCAGATTTTTTGTTCTAAGAGGTTGAGCGGTATGGTAGAATGCACTACTGAAAGTGGAGTTTATGAGGAGCTTGGCCAGTGAATGAATGCAGCAGTGGCACTACTGCAAGTGTTACACTAGTGTCTGTTGGTGATTTGATAAGCTCATTATTGGATAAAGCTGACAATTTACCAGTTAAGCCTCTCTCCTCACCTATGGCCATGACTTCTGGTTACTAACTGATAGGATGATAATCATGGATACAACAGGCAGAAATAAGGCTCCATCATGGCATAGCTGTGTTCTCTGTGTCTGTAAAATATTAAGGAGCACAGCTGATGCTATTTGGGCACCTTGTGAGGCTGCCCCCCGGATGCTGTCCTTGGGAGGTTTAACAGGCACAATCCCCTGAGAGGAGGTCCTGTGGCAAGCTCAAGACATGTTGGAGGGATTATATCTCTCAACACAGTTGAACAGTAGTCTCTCCTTTGATAATCACATCGCCACAGTAGTCAGGAAATCCTTCTACGTGGCACACCTCATCACAAAAGGTTGCTCATCCAGAAAAAAAGAGGTCATTGTTCCCCTCTATTCATCACTCATTAGACCCATTATAGAGTACAACACCCCTTTTGGTATGTACCTCAAAAAAAAAAATCTACAACAACTGGAAAGGCCACAGAAATACCTCACAAAGAGGATTATCGGCCTCAAACAGATGCTGTACGCAGACCGTCTCAAAAAACTCCAGCTTTACTCTGTCGCATATCGCCTACTCGGAGGTGATCTCTGCCTAACATACAAAGCTATGTCAAACCCAGAGCTGTTGGACATGCTCCACTTAAAGCTACATGCTCAAGGGACCTAAACCCTGTCACCACAATAAACAGAACATGCCAGAGGTATAGATTCATGTCCCACAGAATTCCCATACTCTGGAATAAACTACATATCTACATCAAACAAAGCTCCTCATTAGCACTCTTCAAGAAAAATCTTGATGATTGGATGGGAAATAGGAAATTCACCCCGGGGATCACTTCTGTGGCACTGCTCGACAGTGGCACAGGAAAATAATTTTCTTGGGTGGAAAAAGCCTGGGTACCTTTTTGGCTGGGCTTGTATAGGCCCCAGGGCTGATAGTCTAGTACCTACCTATAAACCTATGAACATGCCTGGACATGCCTGGGATACTGCAGAATGAGCTGTATACTGTTGTGAAGTCTGGTCTACCCCACTTAGCTTGCTAACACATTAACCTTCACAAGGACAAGGAAGTTTCCTTGTAAGTAAAACTATTCTGATACAAATTTAACATAAACAAGATGGGGCAGAACAGCTTAAAGTTTAGATGCACTGCTCCAGCTGGAGACCTATGAACAGAAGAATATTATGTTCTGACAAAATTATGTCAATGATGTTACTGACTATTTCAAGAAGATAAACAAATGGTCCAAGGGGAGAAATAGTGGAAGATTGGAAGGAAAAGTCTGGGGTACAGAGAAACAGAATGGGGGCATATTAAGAAGGAGTATGAAACAGGAGAAAGTGATACAAGCAGAGGGCAAAACAGTGAGAGAGACAACAGAGAAAGTCAGCTTAAGGACAGAGGAACAAGCAGTGTGAGCCAAATAGAAAGGTAGGAAGAAGACAGCAGAAAGAGAAACAGAGAGAGAGCATCAGAATAATAGGAAGAGAGAAAGGGAGATGATGTAAATTGCTAAATATGACAGTTTTCAAGAATCCCGTTTGTGAAAACATGTTTGTGTTCTATACAATGTAAATGCATATATATATATATATATATATATATATATATATATATATATATATATATATATATATATATATATATTTATATTACTGATGCCTGGACAGCTTAACTTCTCGCTCTATAGTTGAGCAACTAATTGGGATAGTGAACTGATCCACGTGGAGTCATTTCAGCTACTTTGTGTGGCATGAGAAACATATGCGATACAATATACAAGATAAAAGATACAATCAGTACAAAATAAGCCACAGTGATACACATCTATGAAAAGAGGTTATATAAAATTATTGTAATTAAGGCATGTGCAAGCAATATCATAAGTAGCTTCAGTACTCTAACAGGCGCAAAGTGAAGAAGTGAATTGCTGTACACAATTGTGCTGAACAAAACAAGTACAAGGGGTGGCACTTCATTGAGTTTGCTGCCTTAAAGCACTTGCTTCTGTGGTTCAGTTCGCAGCTGGGGCATTTTCAATGCAGAGTTTGCACATCCCTTCTGTGTCTAGCTGTCTTTTTTTCCTAGGTACTTCAATTTCTTCACATATCCCAAAAATGTGCAGTAGGTGAAAATGTTTATCTTCCAAATTGTAGGTGCAAGTGCTGTGCTTTTTGATGGGTTGGTCCCCATTTAAGACTTGAGATTAGTTTGTTGTGTGCCACTGAGTACCAGGTAGGATCTGGCTCCTCTGTGACCCCAAACTTAAGCAGGTTATTGAGAATGAACAAATGAGTGAAAATAAGGTACAAATGACTAGGCAAATCTGTAGTCATAATATTGGGGTTTGAACAGAGCAGATCGATTATCTCAGGAATATAAGTGTAGAGGAAGCAAGGGAAGTTCTGTTAAGGTAATGTAAGTTAGGCCTTAAGTAATGATAGCTTGGACCAGACAAAAATAGAGGAGGAGGTTAGTAGAAAGGGGAATGAGGGAAACATTTGTATGCAGCTCTGTCTGTAAGATGAGTGGTTAACAATGATCTAAACAATTTGAGATAAATAGATAATCTGACCATACAAGCTGTCTGTTTACAAGTCTTGAAGTACAGAACCAAAAACTGCAATGTTTATTTTTACGGTAAGCTTATCAACTGCAATTGGATGTTGCATAAGATGCTTCAGTTTGAATAGCAGAGTAGAAAGATAACTATCGGTCTTCCTCTTCCTAAATAGATATTCAGTTTGATGACAGCATCATAGTAATGGCCCCATTTTGGGGAGAGTAACATGAACCTTTGGATTCAATTTGAGTACCTGTTGGACATAAATGTCTTCTTACCAAGGCACTGGCTGTGAGCAGGAGGGCACATTCTGTGTGAGGAATAATAATAATCTTGTCTGTTAGTCAGGTAGGCCCAGAGTCCCTTTTCAGGGGCTACACACAAGCAATATCAGTGAATTGCTCAATGTCACAAAGTAGGCAAATGAGGGTTTTGGGAATCAAACCCTGAATCACAGAAACTACATCTTGCAACCTTAACTTCTGCACCAACTTAGATGTCCTTTGCCTGCAGCCACTCACACCTTAGGCCTTGGAGTATGAAGTTTTTCTAGTATCAACACAGCATCTTTTTGGCTTTGATCTCTAGATGTCCATCACTGGACTTTAAGGACAGCATATGGTCTAACTCTACCCCTAAGTACATGAGCAAAGAGCTCATTTCAGTCAGCTCTCCAAATGGCATTAATCAGAGACGCCCACCCAATTAAACCTGCTTTAGTCTTTGTGTCATACCAAAGAGGGCAGTTTTTGTTATTTTCAGGTTTAATGGCAGTTGCTTATTTATTTTATTTTATTTATTTATTTATTTATTGCTAGAGTAGCTTAACAGTTGCTGTATGTTAACTTGAACCTGTTTAAGCTCTCTAGCAAGGTGACTCTGACTTGCATTTCACTAGGACATCAGCATAAAATATGATATGTTTGGTAGATCAATAGGGAGAAATATTGTAATAACTGAAAATAGTATTTGATCAAGTAGAGATCCTCAGTAAACTTTTTTACTTAGATAGCTCACAAAGAAGTCCACAATCCCTAGGCCACAATCTGGTTTGGACAGACAGCTAAGAAGCTGTGCATGGTTTATCATGTCAGCAACTTTTACTAAAGCTAACAAAAAGACAACCACTTAAAGGTCCACTGTGTGTGGCATTAAAAATGGCATCAATCAGCATCCTTATGGCTGTCAAGAGTGTCTCAGCCAGCGATGACTTCATGCTGACACTGAATTAATCATCCATGTTTGCTGTTAAAATCAAGCAGTTTCTAGTGGATGATATTGGGGGAAAAGGAAAGCAAAGAAATGAGAAGAAAGTCTAAAGGGAACCTCAGAGACATAGCCATGGGAAGAGGAATGAACAAGGCTTTTTTCCAAGACAAGCGGAAATAGTTCTAATAAAGACAGACATCTGTGAGTGGTTTGTATGTAAAATGCATGCAGACTTTTAGAAACCATGGTGGAAGACTATTAATCATTTGAGTAACTGCTTAAGAAGTTTGCAAAACTGGACCAGTGAAAGTTGTTTCAAGTGTCAGGGAGGAAAAAAATGTGGTAAAACACTAACGGTGCCTTCAGAATTGGCGGGACAATTATCAGGCTGAGAAATCTGTGCAACGGGAAAGTTAGAAAATTCATCTGTAAATTTCTCTGCAGTTACAGCTTTTCCAACTTTATCTGCAAAGTAGGAGAATGAAAAAGGGGAAGAATGTCTTCTCTCTCCTAAATAATTTATCTTCTTCAAAACATTTGGGGGTTGTTTGACAGTCTCCCCTGCACCTTGAAAAATAATATCATTTTGTCTTTTTTGACTTTGTGTCTAAGTTCATGTAGCACATTGTAAAAAACAGAGCTTTACATTTATTCCATCTCTGCCAGACTTCATATCTAAGTGTTATCAAGTTATATGCTCCTTTATTTATTTATTTATTTATTTATGTATGTATTTATTATTTGTTTACCAGGAAAGTCCGACTTGGAATGAGCCAATTTTCAGAGGAGGCCTGGGGAGAAACGCTCCAGACGCATGTCTTTGTAACATGGGAGGAAACCAGAGCACCCAGAGGAAACCCACACGAGCGCAGGGAGGATATTAAGACTCTGCACAGAAGGCACACCAGCCAAGAATCAAATCGGAGAACCTCTTGCTGTGAGGCACCAACACAAACCGCTGCACTACTGCACCTTCCCATTACTCATACTTTCCTTCCTTCTCTCCTGCTAGGTATCAATGGAACATATTTATTTTGGGAATTTTTATAATACATGAGAGAGAAATCTTGCATTATTGTACAAGAAAAGTGGATTCCAGTCCATTATTTCAAACTCAACAATTATTGCAGCTACAATGTGCATGCAGCTTGTTCTAAAACAAGAGGTCACCATAGGTACCACACTAGTGTGATGATTAATACTGGGTGGTTGCACCCTTATTGTAATGGAACTGCTTATAATGACCATGTCAAGAAGCATGCAATAATATGGTTTGGCCTGGAGAACTTGGACTGTCTGGGTTAATGTCTGTTCATCATCGCCATCAACACCATTTTTCCCATTTTCTGACATGGGGTTGGGGTGTCCTGTCAGCTGTTGCCATCTCTCTTTATTTGATGCCACTGCCCTGCCTTCTTCAGTAATATTGCCTGCCCTCATTTCCTCTTATGATCTGCCTGTTTGTCCCAAATATTTTTCACCAGATTGCCCTCTGCTTTTCTGCACAAGTGCTCGAACTACCATAATCTGTTCTGTTTGACCTTATGTGCGGTTGGAGATACTTTAGCTGCTGATCTTGTGTCCTCATCTCTTTATCTGTTCCACAGTGATGCACTACCGCCAATCTCAAGCACTTCATCATCTCTAGCTTCTACAGCTGCTATGCCTTTTCTGCCCAGGTTTCTGTACCATATTGTAGTACTGGTCTCCCCACTGTTTTGTACACCTTACTTTTCAGCTTATTTGGCATCTTTCTGTCATATACTAACCCAACACTCTGTCCCAGTTGGCTGCAGCCCCTCTGATTCTAGCTTTGACTTTCTCATTCAGATTTCCCTTCTCCTAGTCCACCCCTCCTAGACACTTGAAGCTGTTAACCTGTTTCACTAGTTTCCCTTTAATCTTGAGTTCTCAGAATGTTGAATCACCTAGCAAAAGTACTTTTTTACGCAACATACTAAGCAAGGTACTGTAAGAGAATTTCAAAATCTGTAAATGTAGCTAAGAAGGAGTAATAAAGGCTAGCACAAAGGCAGCTTTGTTGTCTAATTGTTTGCAGAGACCATTAAAATTAGCCAGTTGGACCCATAATCTTTGGACATTTGTACACAGCTGAGGTGTTCTTTATATGAATCCTCCCCAAACATAAGGCCAGAACAGTCATGCCTGACAGACTCACAGTCCTTCAGCAAATTCAGTAATACAGGAAATTTGGGCTTTATCTATCCCCCTGTAATGTTAGTAAGTCTAGAATGAATGCTATGCAGCCCGTACATATAGTTCACCCAGCTTATTACATATACTACCCATGTTTATAATGTCACTTTGATGCCCATAACATTTAGGTATAACTGGAAAACAGGAAGTAGTATGTAGTAGTAGACGTTGAGCTGTCTTGGGACCCTGAGTTATAACCATCAACAGTGAACAAAAGTAGCTGTTCTTACTGGCCTGGTAGTAACTGGGCAGTCTTCATTTCTGCTCATTCACACTGATAAAATATAAACAAATTAAGATGTTCATGTTTCAGATGTATACAGTACTTTAAGCTTTTAAAGCCAATGGGAAAACTGTGACTGACTGCAACACAGTTAGGACAAGTGGAAGACTCTAGAAACAATGATTCAATGGCATTATATATGCCAGCTGAAAAGAGAAGAGCCTCTACTTTTTTGTTTTTCGACCCAAAATATATTTTCAGCCAAATGTCTCATGGCCATTTATCTTACTCAGTTTTTTTTTTTTGGGGGGGGGGGGGCATCTGTGTGTCATTTTATAAAACTTTTGAAAGCTAAAGTGAAATCTGATTTTTATTGTGTCTGTTCTAAATGGTGTTTAGGTTGCTATAATGTGGTGCATTTGTACTGATGCAATTACTCACTGGTTTCCAAGCAAGAACAGATGTAATATTGCTCAGAAATATAACATAAAAATTCTATAAAATCTATTGCAATATAATATAAAGTTTCATATCTTGCCAGCTTTGCTGCATTTGGCAGCTGTTTTTGTCAGCATTACTTGAATTACTTGAAATACAAGCAGTGCAATCATACCTTTGACAAGTCAAGGTCGTAAGGGTATAAAAGTCATCAGTTTAACCATACTCAAGATCAAAGGAACATAAGTACAATGCTAGGCAAGCAATCACAAGGACCATAAGATTTCTAGTCATATATACCTTTAAGTATACACATAAGAGAGGCAGCTTTATTTTTAAAATTCCTGAATAAACTGGTCAACTTACTTCAAAGTAAATTAGTACAGCAGATTTAAACTTGTGTATTTCTCTGGCCACACATGCATTGTATGACACACCTTACACACAATGTGATAGTTTCACTTAAATGCCACTGATTCCAATTATAAAAAGAAGATATTAATATGACATACATTAGTCAAAGGAGGAAAAAAAAACAATAAATCATCTTACTGAAATTAATAGTGAATATTTTTTTTCAAATGAACTAAGTAAAGACAAAACCATGATTGAATATGCTAATTCATGAAGAATGTTCTAACAGGTGATAAGACAATATTATGACTGTTTCTGGACAATAATAATCAAAGAGCAGAAGCAATTATGCTGTAAGTGAAATTGCTACAAACTCTTGAAATGTGGTAAGATAAATACTAATGTTATGATACCGATGCTTAAGATGTAAATATTTTGGTCAGAGGCTGACAGTGTGCAGGTAGAAACAGGAAAAAAAAAGTTAGCAGATGTAATGACCCAAAGAAAAAGCAATGTTTCAACCATTAATGTACAATATCCAAATGTAATAAGCACAGAGTTAAATAAATACAAATGCAATGGCCAAGAAATATACTGATGTTTTGTCAACATGCCAGGAGTGTTTAGATGGAACAAGGTAAAGCATCACAGAAGCATACAAATCAAAGAAATCATACCAAAAAAATCCAGCCATGGCAAAGTCCAAAGAGTTTCTCTGCACACAACCATGAACAGAGACTCCTTATAATGCATTTGTCTCATTCAGTAAGAAGATGGCATAATCACAGAACTAGGGCGCACAACATTCTTTACAATGGACAAAACCAGTGATAAAATAACAAGGGCCTCCGCTGAAAAAGGGCTTTCGCTCAGATGGACTATCCCAGTTAACAAATGTCAAACAAATAAATAAATGTCAAAATATTTATCAACGTCATATTCAAAACATCACAGAGCTCTGATCCATTTATCATCTTTTAGTATGTTGAAATAAACAACCCCAGAGTCAAATGAACAATTTCCAATAGCGATAGAATGTTTGGTTTCAGGCACAAACTCAATGCAATAATGAAATATATCAAATTCCTTGCTCTACAGTCTAATGCAGAAAAGACCAGACAAATTAAAAAAAAAAAAAAAAAAACTCCAAGACTAAAAACGTAGTCCTGTAGTTGGCAACTAATTATCACCATACTTTAGAGCCATACTACGGAACTTTTGGTTTGTGAGTTCATAACAAAAAGCAATGACCTTCACCACACTGCAACTCAAAATCTCAGCAATAAAAATCAAGCAAATGAAATGTCACAAACACATTCTCATAGATAAATATCTCATAAATTTAGTACACATTATCTTTATAGGAGGGAATCCTCTTTCTTGCACCCCCAATGTGAGGGCTTCAGATGTTCCACAAAAGCAAAGAAATGCACCTTTCCCCTTTCATCTGAGTGATCCAATATTAAACACAGTATTACAATATTAAATACAATTGCTGACAATTCCACAGCCATAATCACATGTTGACATTATAAGTCTGTTTGGAGATATGTAGTACTTTAAGCATCAGACTAACAGTACATGGCAAAATGCTGTGTTTTCTTAATTTTTGTATGGTGTTGGACCTAAAATAGTAAAATGGATAAAAACAAGAAGCAGATGTTTGCAGTTAGGGAGAAACTGTCAGGAAAAAGGTTAGTAAGGAGTAAAGCACCACAGGGATTTGTGCTGGGATTAGTCCTGATTAGTACATCAGTGTTAGACAAAACACTTGGCACTGATGACACCAAGAGTGGCATGTTAGGAATGGATGGGTGGATGGCTAGAGGGACAGATTGATGAATGGATGGATGGATGGATGGGACCACTCTCCTGTAAGACATGCTAGGGTTTACAAAGTTGTCAGATAAGTGGCTGCACACATTTCATGCATAAAACTATAAGGCTGGGCATTTTTGTGTTCAGATTATATAGAAAACGTCCATGCTTCGAATGTTAACCTAAAAGGGGAGAAAATATAAATAATCTAGGGTTCATAATCATCCCTAGATGAATTGTGATTTTCAAGCTTAAAGGTCAGTTGTGAAAGCCAAAATGATACTAAGAGGCATAGGTCAGTAGTGGAATAAACCTCTGCAGAAGTCATCCTTTCACATTCAGGGCATTGCTAAGGCCACATATACTGTACTGTGTCCAGTCTGGGCAGCCACATGGAAGAAAGGAGTCTATGGTTCTAAAAAGTGTACAATGGACTTACTCAAGTGGTGAAGGCAAATGATGAGCTAGAACAGAGATGGAACAACCTGATGTGTGTACAAGACAGGAGGAAAGATAGAGAGATAGAACATAGCCTGGGCGTACAATGCATTGTCAGGATAAAGTAGGTGGGATGGAGGTGAACATGAAATACAAAGTGGGACAAGGAGACTTGGATTGCAACTGGAAAAGAAAATTCCAAGAATAACAAACCACATTCACTACTTCACTTAGAGGATGGTGGAGCACTGAAAAGGTTTGCAGGAGGAAGTTGTGCAATGCAAGGTCAGTGGACTTTCAAGAATGACCATGACAGAGAGACAGAACAAAGAATGGGGGTAGGGTTAGGCAAGAGATCAGTATGAGTTCAAGCTGCAACACTCAGATAAACTACATATGCTATCATGTCTGTATTCTCATATGTATCACATTACATTGCATCTGCTTGATTACAAAAAGTGACATTTAAAAACCTAACCAGGCCTTTAAGTGCACTTAAGATTCCCCCCTCCCCTCCATCATTACCTTCCCCCTTTACCCCTTCTTCACTTGTGGCAATCTATGAATACCTCCATGAATTCTTCCTCTACCACAAATTCTAGTAATGCATTCTGTGATTCCACAATTCTCTCTGTAAAGAAAATATTTCAGAGTGTATTTTCAGGGGCCTGCAATTTGCTGTCTGTGTCCCCTTTTCCTCATCTGTTCTTCCTGTTAATGATAGCTATTTCATATCTCCTTTAACACCAAATTATATGCACATGTAAATAACTGCTTAGATGCATCTTTGCCTTTCAGAAGTAAATTCAATACCAAATTTAAAAATAAACACTTATGGTAGAACTGTAATATAAACAGGCTCCATAATAAAAAAGTCATTGCAAGTAAATTTAAATTTCAATCACTACATGCCATATATAAGGTATAAAAGCCACCCAGGCAAAGGATAATCACAAAGTTTTCTTTCATAGAAATTCAAAAATAATGCCTAGCTCTGTGCAGAGTTAATAGTACAGGATTTCATATACCCAGACCCAGTGGATATAGTCGATCTACTAGTGGAAAAATTTAATTAAAACTCCAACCCCCCTTTCTTCTCCTGTATTCCCAGATCACATACAGCTACGTACAGCCATCTACACTTCTCTGTAAATCTCCCAAAAACAAATACTCAAGGTGCTATTTAAGGTCAAGGACACTACTTTCATGGGACTGGGTAACATACAGGGCTGCCTACCGGTCAGTCTGAAAATTGACTTGTCAGACCACCTAGAGAGATGATTCAGTATTGGCCTCCAAACAGGTTTCATCCAAGAAGAATGAAGTTCACCAACAGTCATCTCCTTTCACAAAGGTGTGGCATCAACAAGCCCAGATAATTATAGACTCATAAGCCCAACCACCCTGATCTGTAAGGCTATGTAAAAGATCATTGTGGAATTAATAAATAAGGACATAGGTAACCCACAAACACTCAACCCATACCACCTCGCATTAGTCAAGGGCAGGTCCTGTCTACTTAATCTGGCAGACTACTTCAAGAAGGTTACTAAAACAATGGCTAAGGGTAAATCAGTACATACTACATATCTAGACCTCGCAAAGGCATTCAACACCATCCCGCACTCAAATAAACTCTTCTCAGCTAAATGTAAATCCTCTGTGTAACTCCCTAGATAGCAAACAGGCTCACAAACAGAACCCAGGAAATTAGGGCAGGTGGTTGTACCTCCTACAAAAGACCTACTAGTGGTGTGCCCCAGGTTTCAGTCCTTGGGCCACTTTACTTTGACATTTACTTTTTGGAGGTCAAAGCAAATGTTAAGGGTTTATGACTGACCAAGTTTGCATACCATTATAAACTTGGTCCCAACATAAAGCCCCCAGAGGACACCAAAATCCTCCAAGAGGGCCTTTCCAAAACAAATAGCTGGTGTCAAAACCATGGACTAAAGGTAAATGACAAGAATATCCTTTAGCAAGCATGATTTCCCTAGCAGCTATCACACATTAACGATACCCACCTGAAAGTTGATCTTGTGGTTAGAACTGTCCTTTGATCACTATGTATCCACAATTGTAAGGAAGTCCTATTTCATCATACAGCTTATATCTAATGGTATAATGTCCAGGTCCAGGGAAGTAATAATTCAAGTCTACTTGGATCTCATCTGGCTGATCATTGAATATAATGCTGTATTCGATATATACCTGTGCAAACACTTGTTGCAACTGGAGCAAACATAATGCTTTCTCACAAAAAAAAAAAAAAAATTCAAAGACCTGACTCACAAAAACTAATCAGACCATATCAAAGTCTTGTCCATCTTTTCAGTACCATAGAAGGTACTAAGAGATGACCTTTGCCTTGCATATAGAGCATCAATAACCCTATCTTGTCAGACCTATTACTCATTTTCAAGTTCAACTGATTGTGTGAACGCATGTGACTATCCTTTGCAACATAAACAGAATACCTCTTCTATGGAACCAACTTCCAGTCCATATAAAGCAAAGAACTTCCCTTATTTTATTCAAATGTAATTTGGATGACATGACACCCTAACCCATGTGCAAAAATGGGAAAAGGGGTCGTGGATGGACGGATGGATGGATAGGAAACCAAGAATTCACCCCTGGTTTAGAATCCATGTCCCTCATGAATAGGGGCAACAAGTAAATGTCCCTACATATCCTTACTCTTCCTCCTTCTGAGTTATTTATATGCAAAATATAAGTTGTAAAAATGACCATGGGAATGTACTGCTAGGCTTCTTCAGATCATCACAGCTCAATGGTCTAGTAAGTATGTATAAACCTGTCTCCCTGACATGACTTTGAGCCCTCTTCAATCTTTTCTACTCTCTAATGAAAAGATCTATCTCCCTAAGTCTCTGGTCGCATCCTTTCCTTTCATCCCATTCACTTTTGTGGCGGCTTTTCTATGAATCTTTCCAGAAAGATGATGTCCCTCTTCATGTATGGTCTCCAGAACTTGACACAGTACTTTCAATGTAGCCAGATGGGGCCCAGCAGAAAGGCAGCATTATCTCCTTGCTCCTGGAGTCAGTCCCCTGAGGATAAACCAAAACATTTTGATTGTTGTTACCACCAATTTCTTGTTCTACTCCTAAGAGTCTAATCTAGGTATACTTACTTCTAGCAGTCCGGTCTAGGTATACTTACTCCTAGCACCCTGGCCTAGGTATATTTACTGCTAGCAGTCTGGCCTAGGTATACTTACTCCTAGAAGTCCGCTGTAGGTATACTTACTCCTAGCAGTCTGTTATAGGTATACTTACTCCTAGCAGTTTGGTCTAGATATGCTTACTCCTAGCAGTCCGGTGTAGGTATACTTACCCCTAGCAGTCCGGTCTAGGTATACTTTCTGCTAGCAGTCTGGCCAAGGTATACTTACTCCTAGCAGTTCGGTGTAGGTATACTAACCCCTAGCAGTCCGGTGTAGGTATATGTACTGCTAGCAGTCTGGTCTAGTTATACTTACTCCTAGCAGTCTGGTGTAGGTATACTTACTCCTAGCAGTCTGTTATAGGTATACTTACTCCTAACAGTTTGGTCCAGATATGGTCACTCCTAGCAGTCCGGTGTAGGTATACTTACTGCTAGCAATCTGGCCTAGGTATACTTACTCCTAGCAGTCCTGTGTAGGTATACTTACACCTAGCAGTCCAGTGTAGGTATACTTACTGCTAGCAGTCTGGCCTAGGTATACTTACTCCTAGCAGTCCAATGTAGGTATACTTACTCCTAGCAGTCTGTTATAGGTATACTTACTTCAAGCAGTTTGGTCTAGATATGCTTAATCCTAGCAGTCCAGTGTAGGTATACTTACTACTTGCAGTCTGGCCTAATTATACTTACTGCTAGCAGTCCAGTGTAGGGTATACTTACTCCTAGCAGTCCAGTGTAGGTATACTTACTCCTAGCAGTCTGTTATAGGTATACTTACTCCCAGCAGTTTGGTCTAGATATGCTTACTCCTAGCAGTCCAGTGTAGGTATACTTACTGCTAGCAATCTGGCCTATGTATAGTTACTGCTAGCAGTCCAGGGGAGGGTATACTTATTCCTAGCAGTCCGGTGTAGGTATACTTACTCCTAGCAGACCGGTCTAGGTATGCTTACTACTAGCAGCCTGGCCTAGGTATACTTACTCCTAGCAGTTCGGTGTAGGTATACTTACTCCTAGCAGTCCAGTGTAGGTATACTTATGGCTAGCAGTCTGGCCTAGGTATACTTACTCCTAGCAGTCCGGTGTAGATGTACTTACTCCTAGCAATCCAGTGTAGGTACACTTACTTCTATCAGCCTGGTCTAGGTATACTTACAGTCTGGTGCAGATATACGTATTCCTAGCAGTCTGTTATAGGTATACTTACTCCTAGTAGTTTGGTCTAGATATGCTTACTCCTAGCAATCTGGTGTAGGTATACTTACTCCTAGCAGTCTGGTGTAGGTATGTAGGTATACTTACTCCTAGCAGTCTGGCCTAGGTATACTTACTCCTAGCAGTCCAGTCTAGGTATGCTTTCTTCTAGCAGTCCGTTGTAGGTATACTTACTGCTAGCAGTCTGGCCTAGATATACTTACTCCTAGCAGTCCAGTGTAGGGTATACTTACCCCTAGCAGTCCAGTGTAGGTATACTGCTAGCAGTCTGGCCTAGGTATACTTACTCCTAGCAGTCCAGTGTAGGTATGTAGGTATACTTACTCCTAGCAGTCTGGCCTAGGTATACTTACTCCTAGCAGTCCAGTCTAGGTATGCTTTCTTCTAGCAGTCCGTTGTAGGTATACTTACTGCTAGCAGTCTGGCCTAGATATACTTACTCCTAGCAGTCCAGTGTAGGGTATACTTACTCATAGCAGTCCAGTGTAGGTATACTTACTGCTAGCAGTTCGGTGTAGGTATACTTACTCCTAGCAGTCTGGCCTAGGTATACTTACTCCTAGCAGTCCAGTCTAGGTATACTTTCTTCTAGCCGTCCGTTGTAGCTATACTTACTGCTAGCAGTCTGGCCTAGATGTACTTACTCCTAGCAGTCCAGTGTAGGGTATACTTACTCCTAGCAGTCTGGTGTAGGTATGCTTACTCCTAGCAGTCTGATGTAGGTATACTTACTCCTAGCAGTCTAGTGTGGGAATACTTACCGCTAGCAATCTGGCCTAGGTATACTTACTCCTAGCAGTTTGGTGTAGGTATACTTACTCCTAACAGTTCGGTGTAGGTATACTTACTCCTAGCAGTCCAGTGTAGGGTATACTTACTCCTAGCAGTCCGGTGTAGGTATACTTACTCCTAGCAGTCCAGTGTAGGTATACTTACTCCTAGCAGTCTGTTATAGGTATACTTACTCCTAGTAGTTTGGTCTAGATATGCTTACTCCTAGCAGTCCGGTGTAGGTATACGTACTGCTAGCAGTCTGGCCTAGGTATACTTACTCCTAGCAGTCCGGTGTAGGTATACTTACTCCTAGCAGTCTGGCCTAGGTATACTTACTCCTAGCAGTCCAGTCTTGGTATACTTTCTTCTAGCAGTCCGTTGTAGGTATACTTACTGCTAGCAGTCTGCCCTAGATATACTTACTCCTAGCAGTCCAATGTAGGGTATACTTACTCCTAGCAGTCCAGTGTAGGTATACTTACTGCTAGCAGTTTGGTGTAGGTATACTTACTCATAGCAGTCCAGTGTAGGTATACTTACTCCTAGCAGTCCAATGTAGGTATACTTTCTCCTAGCAGTCTGGTGTGGGTATACTTACTGCTAGCAATCTAGCCTAGGTATACTTACTCCTAGCAGTTCGGTGTAGGTATATTTACTCCTAACAGTTTGGTGTAGGTATACTTACTCCTAGCAGTCCAGTGTAGAGTATACTTACTCCTAGCAGTCCGGTGTAGGTATACTTACTCCTAGCAGTCCGATGTAGGTATACTTACTCCTAGCAGTCTGGTGTGGGAATACTTACCGCTAGCAATCTGGCCTAGGTATACTTACTCCTAGCAGTTTGGTGTAGGTATACTTACTCCTAACAGTTCGGTGTAGGTATACTTACTCCTAGCAGTCCAGTGTAGGGTATACTTACTCCTAGCAGTCCGGTGTAGGTATACTTACTCCTAGCAGTCCAGTGTAGGTATACTTACTCCTAGCAGTCTGTTATAGGTATACTTACTCCTAGTAGTTTGGTCTAGATATGCTTACTCCTAGCAGTCCGGTGTAGGTATACTTACTGCTAGCAGTCTGGCCTAGGTATACTTACTCCTAGCAGTCCGGTGTAGGTATACTTACTCCTAGCAGTCTGGCCTAGGTATACTTACTCCTAGCAGTCCAGTCTTGGTATACTTTCTTCTAGCAGTCCGTTGTAGGTATACTTACTGCTAGCAGTCTGCCCTAGATATACTTACTCCTAGCAGTCCAGTGTAGGGTATACTTACTCCTAGCAGTCCAGTGTAGGTATACTTACTGCTAGCAGTTCGGTGTAGGTATACTTACTCCTAGCAGTCCGGTGTAGGTATACTTACTCCTAGCAGTCCGATGTAGGTATACTTTCTCCTAGCAGTCTGGTGTGGGTATACTTACTGCTAGCAATCTAGCCTAGGTATACTTACTCCTAGCAGTCCGGTCTAGGTATACATACTGCTAGCAATCTGGCCTAGGTATAGTTACTCCTAGCAGTCCGGTGTAGGTATACTTTCTCCTAGCAGTCTGGTCTAGTATACTTACTGCAAGCAGTCTGGCCTAGGTATACTTACTCCTAACAGTTTGGTGTAGGTATACTTACTCCTAGTAGTCCGATGTAGGTATACTTACTGCTAGCAGTCTGGTCTAGGTATACTTACTCCTAGCAGTTCGGTGTAGGTATACTTACTCCTAGCAGTTCGGTGTAGGTATACTTGCTCCTAGCAGTTCGGTGTAGGTATACTTACTCCTAGCAGTCTGGTCTAGGTATACTTACTGCTAGCAGTCTGGCCTTGGTATACTTACTTCTAGCAGTCTGGCCTAGGTATACTTACTCCTAGCAGTTCGGTGTAGGTATACTTACTCCTAGCAGTCCGGTGTAGGTATACTTACTGCTAGCAATCTGGCCTAGGTATACTTACTGCTAGCAGCCCAGTGTAGGTATACTTACTCCTAGCAGTCCGGTCTAGGTATACTCAGTGGTCCCAGATCCCTTTGTGCTCTGTTGCCATTAGTTCAGATTCCCCCAGCTGATACTTCTCACTTAGGCTACTGTTGCCCAAGTGCCATACTTTGCATTTGTCTACAATGAACCACAATGGATATCTTTCTGCCCAGTTGATTCCCTTTTCCAGATCCTTCTTTAGACTCTTTACCTACATTTTCCATATCACAAAGAGGCTGATCCTGTTCTCTGCTCCCTCAGATATGCTGAATGAAACACATCAAACTAAGTGGAACCAGGACCAATCTGTGCTTATTCTGCTTATCACTTAGCTTACTTCTGGCATTGCTCTTCTCACTACAACCCTCTGTGTCCTATCATTCAACCATGTAGTGGGCCAGTTCCTTAGTTTTGATGTTATCCCTGACCCACCCCGTGTGTGATTCAGTCAAAGGTTTTAAAGAAATTCAGTCAAATTACATTTACTGGTATTTCCCAGTCATGTCCTTCTTTAACCCCTTCATAAAAATGGATCAAGTTTGACTTACAGTTCCTTCTGGGCACAGATGTATGTTGGCTCTAGAGACCCAGTCAGCTTTCAGCTCAACATTACCTCCATTGCTTTTCTCCGCAGTGCTGTTAGACTAACAGGCCTGTATTTCCCAGCATTGTTCATCCCCCTCTCTTTAATAAGGGTACTCTTTTTGCTGTCTTCTCCTCCTTAAGCAATTCTGCACTAGTCAGTGATACGTTAAAAATCTCTGTAAGGAGGTCTGCCAGCTTTCTGGTGAGATCCTTCAGGAATTTGTGAGGCATCCCATCTTGTCCATGTGTTTTATCCTCACTAACAGTAGCATGTTACACCTCATCTCTGTGTTGGTGGTTGTCAGCTACTGTCCCACTACACTCCTGCCTTCGTGTAAGCATGTCACCTTCCCATCACTATCATTCAAGAAAGCTAAAGTGAAAAAATTCATTTAATAGCACCTCATATTTATCCCTTCCACCTCTTCTGTGCTATATCTTTTATCCTAATCACTATATTAGCATTCTTAACAGTACATTACACTCCATTTAATTGTATGTTGCACTGTACTTGTTCTCCAGAATGTATATACACAGTTTTTTTTTCTGTGTAATTAATCTGAACCACTCTGCTATTGCTTACATTTCTGTACTTTTTGTTTGTGAAATGTTTTGTATTTCAACCAGGTTGATCCTGAAATTGGTCATTACTGATCAGTGCACTAGCCCAGTAAACAAATTTTATTTATTTTATTTTATTGCATTTGTTTAAAGGGAAAGTCCACTGGGCCTAAAAGAGCCCATCTTCAGTGGAGGCCCAGGGGAGAAAAGCTCCAACAAGAACATAGATACAGAAAAAAAAAATAAACATTAATTGGTACAGAAGTAGAAACAGTGTTACACATAGTGATTACAGCAATATATACAGAATATATACATAAAAGCAGGAATTTAGTTGGTTTGATTGATTTATTTATTTGCAATTTGATTACCGAGGAAGTCCACTAGGTCGAATTGACCCATTTTCAGTGAAGGCCCGGGGAGAAAAGTTCCAAGATGCATTATACAATTTAGATACAACTGATAGTTAATAGTAAAGATATTATGTAGAATAGTTACTCATAAATACATTCAATATCATGCATAGTTAACAAATTAATTAAGCTTGAAGGTAGGGATCATACAGTTTCATTTGAGGAAAGCAGATATGGGTTAGGTGTGGAAACAGTTTACATACAAACCTTTTAAGAAAATGCAAATACACTTGACATACACACATCAACAGTAGAATGCTATTTACAATATTTACAAGGTTGGGCTGTGTGAGGGTAGCTGTAGGAGTTGTTGAGAGCTTAGAGAGAAGCTATAGAAATTGTTGAGAGCTTAGATAGGCTCATAGGAAGATAACTATGAGAGCTGTAGAGCTTGGGAACCAGTGCGAGAACCCCCTTGGATTAGGTTGGGTGAAGGCAGGTACATTTCCATTTAGTGGACAGGTGTTTGAATAGTTGGATTTTGAAGTTTTCTGAGTTTGGTATGGTTCTTAGTGTGGAGAGAAGGGAATTCCATTTTTTGCCTAGTTAGAAAGATAGAAGTTGGCTAGCAGGACGTTTAGGTTTATGGTTAGTAATTAAGTTCTGATTTTTAGATCTGAAAGCTCTGTTGGGTGTATAAGGAGAAAGGATGTTAGTTAGAGCGGGACATTTTGTTGGGTGAAATATGAGTCTATGTGCAGTAGTGAGTTGAAGATAGTCTAGATAGTTTGGGAGTTCAAGCCAATTCAGGGATTGTAGCGTTAGGCAGTGATGGGTGGTATTTTTAGATTTAGAGGCAAATTTAGAGATTTTGTTGCAGCAGTTTTCTAGTTTAGAGGTGATAGAGGAGGAAGGTTGGTTAGGAGATGGGCTCCGTATAATAAGAAAGGAAGAAGATAAGTCGAGGCCAGAGTTTGCCTGGTAGCTTTTGGTGGGTTTTCTTAATATTTTGTTGAATATGAATATCAAACTTGAGGTGTTCATCTGCAGTAATGCCAAGTAGTTTGGCAGAGGGGACTAATTCTATAGGTGAGTTGGTTTGACTATAGACTTTGAAGTTGTTTTTATCAGAGGAGAGGGTCTTTGTGGGAGGAAATAGTAGAATCTTTGATTTATTTGCATTGAGAGAGAGATGGTTTTGGCGTATCCAGTTTTCAGTTGTTGAGAAGGCAGTTTAGGTTTTAGTCAGCAATTCAGAGAGGTTTGAGGCAGAGCAGACTAAGGATGAATCATCTGCATATTGAATGAGTTTAGCATCAGGAATAGCAGTGTGAAAGTTTTTGATGAAGATGTTAAAAAGCATTGGCTCAAGGATGCATCCCTGTTGTATGCCAGTTGGGGTAGGTAGGAAGGAATAGATGGAGTTCTTCCATTTGAAAGCCTGTGATCTGTCTGATATATAGTTGCAGAACCAGGATAAAGCATTATGTGAGAGATTAAGGTCTGAGAGATGACAGAGAAGGTGCTTGTGGGAAACAGTATCAAAGGCTTTAGACAGATTGAGTAAAACAGTATAAACTAAGTGGCCTGAATCTCGGGCTTGATTGACAGTTTCTAGGAAAGAGAGTATTGCGGTTATTGTGCTATGGCCTGGACAGAAGCCATGCTGGGTAGGAGTGAGAAGATTGTTTTGGGTCAGGAAAGGCATAAGTTGGAGGTGGATGCATTTTTCTAGGATTTTGGAGATTGGTGAGAGCAAAGCAATGAGGCAAAAGTTTGAGATGCTGGTATTTTTGCCTTCTTTATGAAAAGGAAGAATATAAGCTGAGCACCAGAGTTTGGGGACACATAATTCTTTTATGGATCAGTTGATAATGATGCTGATTGGGAGAGCAATGCCATCAGCAGCACATTTTAGGAAGGAAGAGGGAATATTGTCGGGAGCATTAGAGCAAGGTTTAAGTTTGGACAAAAGTTTTTTTGTAAAGTTATTGTAAAGTTATTGGAGATGGGTTTGAGTTCAAACAGATGAGGTGAGTTAGAAGTGGGAGAGTGTAGAGCAGTTGGGTTATTATTGGGAAATGTCTTGGTGAGGGTAGCAATAGTGTCTATGAAAAATGAGTTAAATTCAGTGCCTAGTTCGAGGTCAGATTTACTTGGGTCAGGGCAGGGATTATTCTTGGAGCCTGGGTTGAGGAGTGAGTTTATTGAGTTCCAGAATTTTTTGTTTTTTTCATTGTTATTGGACTGAAGTTTGATATAGTAGGATGTTTTGTCTTTGGTGATTAGTTGTTTTGCATGGTTGTGGAGTTGTTTATATTGGAGCAAGGTATTGGCCAGTTTATTGTTCTGGTAAAGCTTCCATAGTTTGTCTCTGTGGTGTATAATCTGTTTTGTCTCTTTGGATAGCCAAGGAGCAGTTTTAGTTTTTATCCTGTCATTTCTTAGTGGGGCTAGTGAGTTTAAAGTATCAAGGAAGACAGAGTTGAAGTATTCTATAGCCTTATCAAGTGGACGGATGTTTAGAATTTGCCAGTTCATTTGTTTGAAAGCATTTGAGAAAGTAGTTGGGTTGAAGCTACTGAGGTTACGAGTTTGAATGTATTGATGCTGGTGTGGGGGAGGAACTAGTTGCGCGATGCATGAAGGTTGGGAGGTGGTCGCTAAAGGTATCATGAATTATGCCAGAATTGGTTATTTTATTTGGATCTGAGACTAGGATCCAATCTATAGTGGATCCGGGAGGGTTTATTTTGTTAGGTCGAGTGATGGAGAGGATTATTTGAGTGAAGTTATAGAGGTTAATGGATAGGGAGGGAGAGGGGCAATGGATTTTATTCCAGTCAATATTCACATCACCAAGAATATAAGTTTCATAGTTAATTTCAGTAGAGGCCCATAGGAGAATATTGTCGAGTGTAGAGATATTGTTACCAGGTGAGATATACAGGGCAATGATGCAGATATTTTTATGTTTATTTAGTTTTAGAATTCAGTGTTCTGGAATTGAGGAATTGGAATTTGGATGGGAATTAAGGTAAGAAGGTTGGAGTAGACTAGGGCAGTGCCTCTACCTTTTTTATTTAGTCAGTCATTTCTGAGGCAATGAAATCCTGGGGGCAGAATCTCAGAGTCGGAGATAAAGGGCTTGAGCCAGGTTTCAGAAATGGCTAAGATATCTGGTTGGTTATGGCTTAACCAAGCTTAACATTGGTGTACTTTGTTGTTTAGGCTTTGTGCATTAATTGTAAAAATCTTTAAGGTGTTGAGATAGGAGGAAGAGGGTAAGGGATGAGTGTTGTTAATAAAAGATGTAGGACCAGGGTTAGGATGGATATCACCAGCTTGGACTAGGTTGTTGAAGGAGATATCCTTTAGCCATACTGGTCTGCCAGGCATGAATTTTGGTAGATTGTAGATTGGAGCAGGTGACAGTATCTTGACTTTAGAGGAGAAGAGTTTAGGGTGGAATAGGTGCAGAGGGTTGGGCTGAATGAGAGAAAAGGAGCTAGAGTGGAAATGGGAGTAAGAGTGAGGGGGAATGTGGGTTTGTATGATAGTAGTCTTTGTTGGTGGTACTGGACAAGCATAGGTGGAATATGAGGTAGCATAGTATAAGGGAAGTAGGAACAGAAAGAGGAGGTTGGGGGACTGGAAGGTGTGATAACTCGAGGAGAGCATGTTGGAGCAAAGAGAGAGTGGTATGAGTGGTTAGGAAAATAGAGAAGGATATGAAGAAGAAAGGGTTTAAAAAGTGATGGAGGTATTCTAGAAATTTAAGGAAAGAGGAGGGGACTATAATTATTGAGTGGAGTACAGATTACAAAGTTTAAGAAGGATGGCTATAGGTGGGAGGAGTAATGAGGGGGAGCTGGTATTGGGTAATTAGGCTGAGAGGGTGGGGTAAGACAGAAATAAAGCTAGGAGTACTGGGGGCGGGTGGTAATTGGGGGCAGGGTAGGGGAGCAGAGTGAGCCTGTAGGGCGAACAGAGCAGGAAAGAACACTAGAGGTGAGTATGGTAGAACAAGTATCAGCAAAGAGCAGTTTAAAGGCTGTAGTTGGAAGGTATGAGCTAAATATTTCCAGTCAGAAAATGAAGGCTGCCTTTACAGAGGGTGGTTTAGCAGGGGGGAGAAGATATTTACAGTCTAAGGATATTAACTCATAACCAACTGTTTGTGAAAAAATAAAACTTGTTGGTATTATAAAGAATATCTAGGATTTATATTGGTAGATGCTGCCAGCTAATGGTAGAAGGAGATAGAAAACAGCAGGGATAGTTGGACCAGTCTTAGGTTTAAATATATTCTAGGGTAGTGAAAACAGGAGAGGGAGAGGACAAACGGTCTGCGGTAGGCAGCTAGAACGCACACACAGGAGGGCAGACTAACTCTATAGACAGTACATCAAGTCTACATTTAATTAGTGTTAAGCAACATACATTTACACAATCTTGTTGGGGGGGGGTCTTCTCGGTAGTATTTTTCTAAGTACCAGGCAAGCTGGCCAATTCAGAGTGTCTTCACATGATGGCCGGAGGTATTCCTTTTGCATTTAAAGCAGGGAGGGAGCACCCGGGATGGATTACTGTAGAGGAGAGGGAGACAACACTGAGTTAGTTAATATTGCAGATGTAGAGGGGAAAGATAGAAGGTAAGGGATGTTTAGAGAAGAAGGGAGGGTGTAACAAATCACAGTAGTAGAGAGAGGCTATGGTTAGATGAAGCTGGAGCAAGTATGTAGAGGAAGATTAGGTTTAGGGGATTAACAATGGAAAGCAGCAGACATACTATGAACAATGCAAGTTAGGCAATATAGGCTCCATAAATAGAACAAAACATTAATTCAGCAGTTCAGCATGCTATCAGTGACCCTAGTCCATTTGAGAGGACAGGGTTATACAGCAGTAGAGCCAAATATAAGCAGCAGAAAGCAAGGGGTAAATGATAAAGTAATACTATAAAATCTCTAAACAGTGCAATATATAGTGCTCAACAGACTAACACAGTAAACTATGATATGTTCATGCTGTGCAATAACTTGTGCTGAACAGTTTTCAAAACAGTTTTCAAAACAATATAAAAGCCATGTGGTGCCCTTATAGAGACAAACGGAAAAGAAAAATAGCTGCTAAGCCAGTAATTAAGCTAAAGGCTCTAGTAGGACCATTGATCCACCTTGAAAGAGAAATAAAGGCCTTCAACGATATATGTTCATTGGCGTCCTTTTAACAGGACATCTGGAGAGCAGACTAGGCCAGCAAAGTGCAACAGTCGAGCCCTGTATACTCAGACTAAAGTAATGCAGCTGGCGACAACATAAAAAGAAACCCACTCGTCCCAAAAAGCAGCTCACAGCTGCTAAGCCAGTAATTAACCTAAGCAAAGGGCAAATGACACAGTACAAAGCAAGCAGTCAAACAGTACAGTGTATAGGGCAAAACAGTCCGCAAAACTGTGTAGAAGCTGTGTGGAGCCCTTATAGTTACAAATGGAAAGAAAAATGGCTGCTAAACCTGATTTTAAGCAGAAGACTTGAAGGGGGATTGTTATTCCACCTTAAGAGGCTACCCGGCATTCAGCGATGCACTTTGGTTGGTGTCCTTTTAACAGGACATCATTACACCAGGTTTCTGGCCGTGACAAGCCAACAGTATTCAATCAAGCCCCTTGTACCCATACAAAATGAATGCAGCATTAGTCAGTGTAGAAAAGAGCCCCACTTGTCCCAAAAGCAGCTTGCAGAGGTCAAAAACACATGTAGGTCTCAGATAAATGAAGCCGTCAGCACGAGGCCAACAATAACCTTGCAACACAGTTACAAACATTGTATTGGAGTGATAGCCATCAGCACAAGGCCATCTAAACCCTAAAACACAGTTACAAGTAAAAATGTGGAGTTTAGCACAATAGTTGCTTAGAGACTAGCAAATGATAGACAGATATGCTGAAAAGACCTACCGGGAGGTGAAAACAAGCAGCCTAAACCACAGGACCAGCATATATTACAACAAAATATACAGAATATATACATAAAAGCAGGAATCTAGTTGGTTTGATTACAGTAATATATACAGAAAATATACATTAAAGCAGGAATTTAGTTGGTTGCCAAATACATTCAACCAGAGAGGTATAAACAGAGATATATTAATCAGTATTACTGTACCAGTATCAACAAGGGATGAAAAAATAATAAATATGGAGAAAGTATCATCAGTCACTAGCAGCAAAAAACATAGGAGTTTAGTTATTATATAAGGAGAAGGAAGAGGTTAGGTTATAGAACAATTACATAACCAGGAAGAGTTGAGATGATTTTTCAGAATTTGTTTGAAGGTGATGGTGCTGCCTGCGTTTCTTATAGAAGGTGGAAGTGAGTTCCATAGTCTGACGATGGTGAAGGAGTAGAGGATTTGACCAACAGGAAAGGTGAGCTTTTCTACTTTTAGAAGTAGCTGATTTTCAGATCTTAGTTGTCTGCTGGGTTGGTTTTGTCAAGTAAAGCTGACAGACCAGGACAGTCTGTGGGTCTGTAGATTACTTAGTGTGCTGTAGTTAGTTGGGTGAATGAGAGATGGTGGGGGAGTTCCAGCCACCCTAATTGTTTCAGTGAGTTACAGTGATGGGATGAGAATTTAACCTTGGTGGCAAATTTGGCTACTCTGTTGTAACACATATCAAGCTTGGATTTTGTAGAATTTTGGATATTAGTAAGGAGAGGGGCACCATAAAGGAGAGAGGGTAATAAAAAGGTAGTTCCAATGGTTTGTCTAGTAGAGAGGCTAAGAAAGTGCTGGTGCCTGTAGAGCAAACCAAGCTTTTGGTGTGTTTTTTTTATGTTGCTGTTTATCTGTAGGTCAAAGTTAAGGTTTTCATCTATAATAATGCCTAGTAATTTAGTCTGTGGGACAACTTCAATAGCGGTATTGTCTTGGACTTGTATAGTGAAGGGTTTTTTATCTAGGGGAGAGGTTTTCTTAAGGGTAAAAAATACTAGTTTGTTTTTTTGGGATTTAGGGCAAGATGATTGTTAAGCATCCAAGATTCAGTAGAGGTGAGAGCATTCTGGGTGATTTGTTGGAGTTCAGAGCTGGAATTTGCAGTGCATATTATTGTAGAGCCGTCAACATACAGGATTATTGAGCATTGTGGGAGAATGGAGTGAAACTTGTTAATAAAGATGCTAAATAAGAAAAGACCAAGTATGGAGCCTTGGGGTACCCCTGTGGAAGTACTGAGGAAGGGAGAGTAAGACTGTTGCCATTTGATTGATGCCTATTGGAGAGATAGCTATTGAACCATTGTAGGGTAGGTGGGGAAATGTAGATGGTAGATAGTTTGGAGAGGAGGATGGTGTGGGAAATGGTATCAAAAGCTTTGGAGAGTTCGAAGAAAAGTGAAGCGATTATTTTAACAGAATCCCTTGCCTGTATCTGTATCTTAACTGTATCAAAGAAGGATAGGAAGGCAGTAGTGGTGCTATATCCTGGTCTGAAACCATGCTGAGTGAGTGATAGAATTTGATTTTCAAGCAGGTGATTGAGGAGTTGGGCATGGATGCATTTATCCAGTATTTTAGAGAGGGGTGAGAGAATTGACATGGGCCGAAAGTTTGTAGTGTCTGTGTTGGTGCTGGTTTTGTGTAAGGGAAGAATGAATGCTTTTTTTAGATGTCTGGGGCAAGGGATTCTTTAATCAATCTGGTAATGAGTATGCTGATGGGATATGCTATAGAGTTTGCAGCTAGCCGCAGGACATGTGGGGGTAGATTGTCAGGGGCCAGAGTACAGGATTTTAGCTTAAGTAAAAGTTTTTCTGTTGTGGTGGTAGATATGGGGGAGAATTTTAGGTTAGAGTTGAGGGTAGGATTGTTTTCTGGAATGATTTGGTAATCAGCTGTCTTGGTGGTGGTGGTGGTGTTAACTGTAGGAAAGGTGGTGGTTAGGTTAGCTATGTTGTCAATGAAGTAGGAATTGAAGAGGGTGTCAAGTTTGACAGGGGGTTTGTATGGGTCAGGTTTGGGTTGCTTTGAGAGCCTGGGTGTAATGTTTGATACAGGACCAGAATTTTTTTGGATTATTTTTATGATGGCTTTGTAGGTGGTGGTAGTGGGCTTTTTTATCACTGGTTATTAGACGTTTTGCCTGGTTGGGGAGCAGAGTGAGCATAGTGAATGGAGTGGGCCTGGCCCCCACAAGGAGAAGAGCTGAAAAACTATCATTTTAAGGTGAGTAATAAGCTTAAAATATCAGTATCTAACAAAAGCTTAATCTAAGTAGCTCTGGAATATTTAAAATAATTATCACTGCAAGCACACAAACAGGGTTGTTTGGCAGTTATAGAGAGAGCTGTGATTAGTGTAGAGACTATGCTGAAAGTAAAAGACAATATTTACTAATTTAAACAGTAAATGCTTGGGAATGGAAGTGTGTGTGTGCGTGTGTGTGTGTGTGTGTGTGTGTGTGTGTGTGTGTGTGTGTGTGTGTGTGTGTGTGTGTGTGTGTGTGTGTGTGTGGTACTGGCCCAATCAAGTGGCAATTGGCTGGAACCCTTCACTGATGTTGTGCATTAAAATTAAAATACATACAGCCACATTAGTCATCTCCAGTTTTCCTCTTTTTGCTTCATCCTTACATTCTGCCTTTCTCAGAAATCACACCCCAGTATCTTTGCATTTCTAACATACACCAACATCTAAGCCATACAGGTCCATGTTCAGTGTTGGCTGACACTGCCGAGACCTCAGCAATTCTGACTGTCTCCCACTGCCATGACAGAATTCTGTCTTTCTGGTACAATGCTACAGCATTTGGTTGAGTCTTTAATGTTCAAGACATCAGACAACTCCTTCTCCTGGAATCTCTCAAACTGCTCTTGGCAGATTCAGATATACCTTGAGTATAGTTATGCTGGTCCTACCCCACTTCTTTTGTCTCTTCCTAGTCTGGCATTGTACTCCACTGATGTTTCTAAGGAACAGTTTGTTATACTGATCAGTCACCACTTTCTTCTTCCTTACCTGCAGGAGTCAGTATCCTAAGATGTGACCACAGTTGTCCCTTGCCCTCTCATGATGTAATTTCTCTCTCTCTCTCTCTCTTCCTCTTTGAAAAAAGATATAATCCTTCCATTATACAGATCACTATTTTACCTCCACCTCTTTATCATTCCTCAACTCCGCCATGTTGTTTACCCGCCCACATTTCTCTGTTAACTGCAATGCCTACCTCTTGCATCACTGCATGCAGTTCTGTCATCTTCCTAGCCAGACTGTTTGAATTACATAGTAATACTATCCAGCCATACTCAAAGTTACCCTTGTTTGCTCCTCTACAATATATTCTGTCCATTTTTTCCTTCTATGTACTACCTGAGTAACTCCCTCAACTTCTGTACTACTTCTGGGACATGTTCCCCTTTCCACCTTAGTTTACATGTATGACTGTTTCGAGGCACAGTTCCACCCCATCTCTGACCACCAGTGTAATCTTTGGGCTAGGAAGTGGCCTGTCCCTGGCATAAGGTCTGTCGCTCTGCCAGGTCTCCCCATATTTGTATTGTTCCAAGCCCTGCCTCGGCCACAGTCAGTCATTAGTGTTCCTAAAGCTCTTATTTCACAGCATAGTTGCTGCTGGCACTATTAACCTTTCTGAGAATGTAACCATCAGCCTAGGTCCTGGAATCATTCTGCCCCCCCCCCCAATCTCCATTTCTACTTACTACTATAACAACTGTCTTTTTTACAGGCGATTAGTGCCTGTGTGCACCAAAACATATGTCCACCCTTCTCCTAGATGACCTTCTTAATCATATTGTCCCACATCTTACCAACTCTAAGCTCTAAGACTAGGTTTCACTAAGCCTTGTCAGTCCTATCAGTCCATCAAGAGTCTTGACCTCCTTGTTGACTAAGCCTCCCATCATTATAGTCCTGTCCTCTATCCTCAAACTGGCTTTCATCTTTCTTCCCACCTTGTTCCATGTTACCACTGCTCTTATACACAGCTTGCTCCTCCAGTCTACTACCCCAGCCCTCATCACTGTCAGTGATTATTGCTTTCTCCCTGTCCTGTAATCAATCCCTTTCTATTCAATTTTATATTCTTGCTCCAAGTCCTAGCCACTATTCTGTCCCTTTCACCCTCTGTTCTTACTATAAACCTAAGTGTCCCTCAGCTCCCTTATCCCTACTGTGTGGTACTGGCTTCAGCATATCCATCTCTGGATCTGGCTTCACAATCCTACTTATGCCTACATTCGGCACCTGTCCATCTACCTTGGTCTCCTTCTCTTTGTCCAGTCTGTCATAGCTGCCTCTCCCCTTACTCTGTGCATTCCCACTTGTATGTGCTCCTGTGACAACTTCTGCCCGCCTCATCCTGTCTTTTGCCTTTCTACCCCTACTGTTTCCATTCCATCCTGCTCTGATCTCATGTTGCTTCTTATCTCCCATGCCAATCCACTTCCATCTCTAGCTGTAATATGTTCCCTTGATAACCTCTCATTTTCCTACATCTGCAGGATGAATCAAACTGCTGGTCCACATCCTGGCACTTCATTCTTGTCTCTCCACAGCCTATCACACACACACACACACACACACACACACACACACACACACACACACACACACACACACACACACAACACACACACACACACACACACACACACAACACACACACACACACACACACAACACACACACACCACTAAAATCTTTTCTGTCCTCAAAAAAGGGACACTCTGTCCCCTTCCAGTTTGAAGGATTTTGTGTGTGTGTGTGTGTGTGTGTGTGTGTGTGTGTGTGTGTGTGTGTGTGTGTGTGTGTGTGTGTGTGTGTGCATAGAGAGAGAGAGAGACAGAGAGACTTTATTTCCTTTTATTAATGTATCAACATAAAAATCATTATTCAAAAGTAATCAGTACAAACATTTAATTATTGCAAAACATCAGAGCACAAACCATTACAAAAGCAAACCTAAAGCAACCTTTGTATACATCTGACACAGCCCTCTCCAATACCAAACCAACAAAAAATTATCAGTTTAGACAATGTATTCCTCAGAATAACAGAACCAGAACTGTGCCTCATGTACAACAAAGCTGATGCAATTACGTTGTTTCCCAGCACAAAGCACATCTATGTCTCAACCCATGAACCTAATTCAAGTGTTGCATTAAGTTAGTATGCTTATGTATTCTAATTCCATAGTCACATGACTGAGACTTAAAGAAGATGACAAGACATCTCCATATTTGTGTTTTAGTCAACTACAAGTAAGTCTGCTATAATACAACTCAACAAAATGTGATACTCTTGGTTAGGGACATCTACTCTATCACAAGCTATGGTATGTATTCCAAATAGTGTATATTTTACAGAGATAAAGAAAATGACAGATAAAGCAACTGATTTCGAAAGCAAATGACAGACAAGTGACAAGTTAAAATGCTACAATCTAAATAAAAGTAGAGTCGCAAGCAAGCAATTATTTATTTTACCTTAGCAACACCTTACTCAAGGGTAGTGTTCTAAATTAGTTGTTCTGATCTCTCAAAATTCATGTTTATGAAGCAAACAAACAATTCATACCTGTTATCTTCAGATACGAGGTACACACACACACACATGCTCACATGCACACACGCACACACACACGCACACACACACACACACACACACACACACACACACACACACACACACACACACACACACACACACACACACACACAATTTTGACTTAAACATCACATCAGAAAATCCCCAAACTAAAATGAAAATAAGTTTTTAAACATTTAATTACTTCAATAGTTGAAGAAGAAAAATGAAAAGTAATATCTCTACCATGACAGCATTCATTAGGATGTGTAGGAATTTCAAGGATGTTTTAGTCTGATGACTATACATATCTTGCAAATGTCCAAATTGTTTGCCCCATTACTCGAGAAGGGAAACGCCAGTTAGTTCTGGGGAAAATTTAAGAGTGCCCAACTAGTCTTTCAGGTTATGTTTGAAGGGGTTTATTGAAATGCATTGCTTAACCTGCAGAGGAAGTTTATTCCGGGTGGGGGGTACTGGGTGTGAATCCATCTTCTATCACATTTTGTTTAGGTTCAGATCTGTGGTTTTAATATTAGCTGGGTTGTTTGACTTGGTGTCAAAGATACCCGAGTCTCTTATGGTGCTGTACGCAAGGCACTGATAACCTCCCAGGGGGTCTCTAAAACACAGAGTACAGGGCCACTGCTTCTAGTCTTTGCTGGTATCTAAGGTTCTTATGACCACAGTCATTGTATTTAGGAACCTCTGGAACTTTTCAAGTTTGTTAATATGTCGATTGAAGTCCATACCAAAGTAAGAGATGTACTATATAACATTAGGCTCTGATCATTACTGAGTATAAGGGAATGATAACATCTTTGGATTTATTTGTAATATCTTTGACTATTAGTTATGCTAAATAGAAGGATTTCCTGTCAGTGGTGCTATGTGATGATCAAAGGAGAGGGGAACTATCAAACTAAGTGTCCAGGCCCCTGACTATATTTTCATTTAATAAGTGTTTGTTTATCTATGATCTATGATGTGAGTATTTTCTATTTTCCCATCGAGACAATACTGCCCTTTTTAGCATTCAGTTTACATCCATTATCCATATACACCAGATATTAACAAGAGTAAGCTCTTTGTGTAGGGTATAGATATTATGGGGGGTTTGTGACTTACACTCAGTTTGCAATTGTCTGCAAATCTAGTTAACCAGATATCCTGATTAGAATTTTTGAAATTAAAGAAGCAGATGCCAAACAGGAAAGTACCCATTACAGATCCTTTGGAGACTCCACTGGCCAACTTACCATGATTTGAAGAGACACCTTTCACACAAATCATGGAGGATCTGTATTTCAACCAGTTGGCTATCCATCTCACCAAAATTATTTATTTTTAAGGATAATAGCTTCCCTGCAATTCCAGCATGAGGTATGGGCAGATCAAGATACACTGTATGAACAGCATTCCCACAGCGTGCAAGATCTTTTGTAAAAATTAACATGGTTTAGCAGACATGGTCTTCCTTTGATGAAGCAAAATTGCTGGAAATCAAGCCTAATAAGGTTTTTGATATTACTGTTATGAGACTGGTTATAATATGCTCCATATATTTACAGATCAGACTTGTAAAACTGATTAGTCTGTAATTCATAGGGTCAGTGGTAAGGCCACCCTTCTGGAGGGGCATCACCACAGCAGCACACCAGGATTCAGGAAAAAAAACAGTAGCTAGACTTAGGTTAAGCACTTTAAGGATGGGTTCAAACAAGAGCTTCTTTGATGTTGTTTAATAAGCACCCAGGTATATTTATGTATTTATTTATTTAATTTATTCATTTATTTAACATTTGTTTACCAGGAAAGTCTGACTGGGACAGAGCCCATTTTCAGTGGAAGCCTGGGGAGAAACATTTCAGATGCATGTCTTTGGAATGTGGGAGGAGACCGGAGCACCCTGAGGAAACCCATGCAAATGCAGGAAGGACATGCAGACTCCACACAGAAGGCACCCCAGCCAAGAATTAAACCGGAGAACCTCTTGTTGTGAGGCAACAATGCTAGTGGCTGCACCACTGCACCACCTATATATTGTCAAAATCCATGGAGGAAGTGTTTTTGGTTTTAGATAACACCTTAAAAACATGTTCCTTAATGATGACAAGGGATGTAAGTGATTCTGAGATGTGTGGTGTTAAATAGTGGGTTCAGAGATGAAGATAGCAAAGAATGTATTTGTTAATACATTTCCAGTGTTAATAAGGTCATAGTGGATGGTCACATTAAGGAGGCACTCAGAACTATGTTGTGTGTTATTTCTTAGTTTTCTAACATAGCTAAAGAATGACTTCTAGCTATCCTTTACTTCAAAGGCTAATCTCCATTCATAGTTTACTTTTCTGGCCCTTATATTACTTTTCAGGCTTTTGGTGACATTTTAATAATTTTCTCATTCTAGAGATTCATAGCCTCACTATATACTATAAAGAATATTTATTCTGTTGTTATAAAGTTTGTTTATGTCAGATTTTTTTTATTTCCTGTTGTATTTGGCTCCAGTTGTTGACTGCTAGAGCAATCCATTTGTCCATATGGGTATAAACCTCCTTAGTAAAGTTGGCTGTTCTGTCAAGGTCAGTGGTATGTGATCATGTTGTTGAGAAATTAAGAAATTTCATTATGTAATTATACAAGGTTCACCCTTTTAAAGTCTTTAAATATGAAGATTCTGGACACAGAGGGTATGATGGTCCTGAGAAAATATTTCACAAGCTGATGGACCAACTTAACTGGAGATGATGAAACTCAGGTAGTGCAATAGGAAGAGATAATATTAGTGAGGACTAGATCCAGAATATATAGGCCTCTATTGGGTTTGTCAACTATATGATACAAGGACGTCTTGTTTATCAGATCCAAAAATCTTGGAACGTACTCTACATTACAGATATAGATATTCAAATATATAGCTAGATAATTAAATTCATCCAGAATTATGGAGTTTTTGCTTATAGGAATTTCCTCTAGAACTTCCAGGAATCCAACATGATCATCTTGAGGCATGGAGAGGGGGTTCTCTAGCCTGCTCTAAGCTAGTAGCTTGTTTTGTCTTTGGTAAGCTGAAGTCACAGGAGCTTTGCTTGTGGGTCTCCTGGTATCAGTCTACATGAGATGTGGTCCTTGTGAAGTATGACAACAACACTGCAGCTTCTACCAGGTCTGAAAGAATGATAGGCCCAAAACCCAACTTTGGAAGCAGTCCACTCTTTACATTTAAATCAGGTTTCTGTAACTACATGTACATGGACTTGTCTGAGATGTAGGAGTGATGACTGGGCAATTTGTTACTGAGATATCTGATCTTGGGAAAAGCCACCATAATATGGTTCAATTTAGGGTGGGATGAATTTGTTAAGTTGAGATATCCATTTGATGCAGTCTTTCTAAAAAAGGCACCATGGAGGCAGCAAATGTTATTGAAAGGCTATTTGGAAACCTTTGAATGAGAGATGCAGGCCATCCCATGGAAAACAAGTAGGACTGTCTGTCTTCTCACCCTAGCCTGATACATATTGACACCAGTTCACAACCCTATTGTTAAAGCCAGTTATCTTCTATTCGTACCTAGGCATCATTTTTGGTGAAGGAAGGATTCTAGTCAGAACCAGAGCCTTACCTGCATCTGTCATAAGTCCAAAGAGTTCCAACATGTCTGCCTCCATGCCCCTCATGGTTTTGTGCCCCAGGTCATTCACTCCCACAAGGGTCACTACCACATTTTAGTAATACTTATCTCTGGAAAGGGTCCTGAGAACCCTTATAATGTCTGTGATCCTGCCATCTGTAAAGCATGCCAGCCTGGTGAGTGGAGAATCTGTGTATCTATCTATATAATCACCAATCACTGATAACATTTTTATCAGAGGCTAGTTTATTATTATTTGATATGAAGTAGTGCTGTTGCTGTAAGTGTGCATGGAGTAGGTAAGCTCAGGGGACTTCTCTGTGTCCCATTTATACAAGTTCTAAAACACTTTGCCAAGGATTTTTTATGGTATCAGCATAGTGCATTTTACTGTGTTCTGTTTGAAAATGTGGTAGTGGCTGCATTAAGGGTGTGACTATATGATGCTCACTGCATATGGCTGTTGTTTAAGAGAAGAATGCCTGCATATTAGCTAGACATTTACACATTTTGCAGAAAGAGCTTTCAGAGTTATGTAGGAGTTCATTATCAGGGAGCATAAGGCTACAGTGCCTTAGGATGCTAAGTGCGAGAAGGCTGGTGAGGGAAGGGTTCAAGTTTGCTAGATCTACATTATGTTTATAATAACCCTTTACTAGCAAAGAGGCACAGAAGTTTGCATTGCTGCCTCATAGACCTTGGTTCTCCAGGTTAGTTCATGACTAGGAGGCCTCCTGCATGGAATTTGCATGTCCTGTCTGTTCCCACATGACTTTCTGTTAGTTCTCCATTTTCATTTCACATCCTAAAGAAGTACCATGGATAAATGTTACTCTAAACTATCAATATGGCATGTGCTTTGCAACAGTGAGTGAATGAGTGTGTGCATCTTGTGATGGGTATGCACCCTGTTCAGGATTAATTCCTCTGCCACTGAGTGTTATGATAGGCTTCATATCATCTGCAACCCTGAATTAAATTAAGTGGAAAATCAGAGAATACATGAATGAACAATATAACTTAAAGTACATTGTCAAATATTATACACAAACTATGAGACATGGTTTAAACCTACAAAGTCTACAAATTTAAAGTCAGTTTATTTTTATTTATTTTACATTTGTTGACTGGGCTAGTCCAGCTGGATGTATGCCCATTTTCAGTGGAGGCCCGGGGAGAAAAGCTCCACAAGTTTCACAAAAACGTACATAAAGACAATGATATTTACAAAGACATTGGAACTATTAATTAGAAAGTCACACAAAAATGTAAAAAAATGAAAAATATAGTGAATATTCATTAGAAGCAGTACGTAAACCCACTCATACTATAAAATTACATGAGGTCTAAAGAGTAGACTGATTATAGTTGATAAAGACAAACAATATATACATAGGCGCATGCCCTAAATAAGATAATGTAATAAGAAGCATGGTATTATGGGAAGGGTTAATTGTTTCATCTGGGTTAGCACAGGGGCATAGCCAGTGTGATTTAAGGTAGGGTTAAATTTACTTTTAAATAGGTTAGCTGAGGATAGTGAAGTTAGGTGATTGGGGAGACTGTTCCAGGTTTTGCCCACTGTATTAGAGAACAGAGTATCCCCTGCTGAGTTATTAGATTTAGATATTTGTACTAGTAATTTGTTAGATGAGCGCAGGGTTTTGAGATTATTATAAGGGGTGACTAGGGAAGTGAGTATAGGTATATTTTACAGGATCTTGTGGGCTACTATTACTTCATTGAATAATATTAGATTTGGCAATTATAGCCAGCCTAGTTGATTCAGATTGATACAATGATGGGTTCTATAGGAGGACCCTGCAGCAAATCTGGCAATATTGTTGTAAGAGGTAGACAGCTTGTTCAGAGCACTTTTACATAATTTGGTATAGATAGGAGAGGCATAAAGCAGAGTAGAGATAAGGTGGGTGCGGGCAATGGTGATTCTGGCTAGTGGAGTTAGAAAGGATTTGATCCTGTAGAGGGAACCTAATTTCTTATTAACTGTTTTTATAGTGTTATTGATGTGAGGCTCATAGGAGAGGTTATTATCAATTAGAACCTAGAGTAGTTTTGTGGTAGGATCAGGAGATATAATAGTTCCATTACTAGAGGTTACGGTAAAGTTAAGTGGGGAGGTTCTACGGGTGGGGGTGAATAATAACATTTTTGTTTTCTTTGGGTTTAAGATAAGACATCTATGCAGGAGCCAATTTTTAACTGTGTTAAAGGTCTTTTGGGTTAGAGATTGAAGTTCTGATGGGGAAGTGGCAGAGCATATAAGTGTGGAGTCATCTGCGTATTGGATGCAGGTGGCTTGTGGGATTACAGAATGGAGGTCATTTGTAAAGATGGAGAAGAGTAAAGTTCACAATATGGATCCTTGTGGTACTCCTAGGGTAACTGGAAGGTGGGAAGATAAGGTGTTTTCCCACAGTACAGCCTGTTTTCTATTATTTAAGTACGATTGGAACCACTGAATAGCAAGATCATCCAATGACAGGTTATTGAGTGTGTTTATGAGGAGGTGATGGTTGACCATGTCGAAGGCTTTAGACAGATCAATAAAGAGGGCTGAGGATAGTGTTATTATTATGATTTCTATTAATATGGTCAGAAAAGGATAAGAGAGCAGAGGTGGTGCTATGAAATGGTCTAAAACCGTGTTGACAGTTGGCTAGTAGATTTTTTTCAAGTAGGTGGGTTAAAAGTTGCATGTGAATGCATTTCTCCATTATCTTTGCAACAGGGGATAATATGGCTATGGGCCTGTAGTTGGAAAAGTCCTTGGAAGTACCACCTTTATGCAGGGGGATAATGTGGGAGACTTTCCAGATGGATGGGATGTATCTTTCAGAAATACTTCTATTAATGAGGATGGATATGGGGTAAGCTATGACTTTAGCTGATTTTTGCAGGTATTCTGCAGGTAGTTGATCTGCAGAGAGTGTGGTGGGTTTAAGTTTCTGGATAAGTTTACAGACAGGGGATGTGGGAACTGGTTGAAAATGAAATAGAAGAGAGTTATTGGTGGTGGCAGTGGTGGAGCATGTGATGTTAGGAGATAGCTGGTTGGCCAGGGATTGAACGGTTTCTGTAAAGAAAGTGTTAAATGAGTTGGCTATTTGGGTAGGATTGTTGTGATTAGAGGCAGAGGGAGTAGGAGTGCAAGAGTGTCCTGGGTGTAGGAGGTTATTTATGCCTCTCCAGAATTTTTGTGGATTATTCTGGTGGGTTTGTTGAATATGGAAGTAGTAGTTCCTTTTATCAGACACTATTGCTTTTTTTGTTTAATTTCTTAGCTGCCTGAACTGTAGGTGATCTGAATGGCTTTTTGATGCCCACCAGTTGGCCCATAGATTATTTCTTTGGAGGATTTTTTGTTTGGTAGTTTTGGCGAGCCATGAGGCTGGTTTAGTTCTAGTTCTAAGTTTACATATAGGGGCATGGCAATCTAGAATGGCTAAGAATTTCGTATTAAAGTATTTGACTGCATCATCTAATGGGAGATGTTTCAGGGGTGTCCAGTCACAGGCTGAAAGTTCAGTTTGGAAGCTATCCAGGTTAAAGTTTTTGTTGGTCCTTACAGTCCTATAGTTGGTTGAGTTTGGAGATTCAGTCTTATATCTGATTAAGTAGGTGAGTGAGTGGTCACTTATATCTTCTGGGAGGGTGCTTGTTTTATAAGTTTGCTGGTAAGTACTAGTGAGAATCCAGTCTAGAGTACTTTTTTTGTTGTTAAGCTTATTGGTTCGGGTAGGGGAAGTTATGGTTTGGGTAAAGCCATATAGATTAATATGAGTAGAAGGCTGCTCAGTTGTACAGGAAATCCAGTTTATATTAAAGTCACCAAGTATTATGGTTTCTTGTGGGTAGTTGGTTGATAGCCAGCTAAGGATAGCTTCTAGTGTGTTAGAATCATTGCCTGGGGGAAGGTAGATACAGATTATATATATGGATTTACATTTGTTGAGCTGAAACTTAGATATAAGAATCTCTGCATTACTGGAAAGAGGCAGTTTGGGGTCTAGTGAGGTGACTTGAAGTCCATTTTTATAAAGTATAGCTACACCTCCACCCTTCTTAGTATTACGGTCAAGTCTCAGGATATTATAGCCGGGGGGGGGAATAACTACAGTATCTTGTATTGATGGGTTAAGTCAAGTTTCAGTAAGGCAGAGGATATCAAATGAATGTACATCTATAAAGGCATACAAGGGAGCAACTTTATTATTGATACTTCGAATATTTAGATGTGCTATCAGAAGAGAGTCGGGGGGCCTGGTAAGTAGTTGTGTGTTAGTTGAAGTTGTTGTATCAGGCTTTGTAGCTGTACTTGAGGTAGGACCAGGGTTTGGGTGTATATCACCATCTAAGAGGACGTGGATCTGAACACTTAGGGTGAGTTGTAAAAGTTTAGAAATTAGGTTTTGGGATTTTCTAGCTTTAGAGCTATAGTAAGAAATGTGAGCGAGTCTATGAAACTTGGCTGACAAATACTTTGATGGGCAGAAAGAGTTGTTGTGACTAAGGGGAAGGTTAAATGTAGGTATAGAGGTTTGCCTAATGGGGTAGTGAAATCCTAGACATGTATGGTGTTCATAGTGAGTAAGTAGACAGGGAATAGTTAGGATAGTTAGCAGTGATAGTAAAAATAAGGGATTGCAGCATGTTTGGTACATTAATGGAGGCATTGTAGGAACAATATGAATGAGATAGATATGCAGGGATACTTGCAGATAAGATAGAAGGGGTAGGATTGGTGGGAGATGAAGACTAGTACTTTAAGGGGGAGGAGTTTGTGTTTGGTGATAATGTAGTGGGTGTGGCAAGTGGTGTATATACTTAGGACCACTGGGGGTGGGTGGAATTTGGGGGCAGGGTAGGGGAGTGGAATGAGCCCACAGGGTGAACGGAGCTGGAAGAGCAAAAGATGAAGAGTACCCTAGAAGAACAATCAGAGAAGCTGATTGTTAAGGTAAGTATAGGTGGTGAGAGGTAGGTAACAGATAGCCTGGATAATAGTTAGATTATGAAAAGTGGTTAAGCAGTGAAGAATGTAAAAGGTAGGAGGGTAGAGAGGGACTATACACTGAAACAAGATATGGGAATTGGGATGCCTATAAGGTAAGTTTGGAGACAATAGGTAAGGTCTAGAGAAATAATCCCACCTAGTGGACAGAGGTAAAATAGCAAAAATAGTGTCTATTGGGAGAGGGAAAGGAAGGTAGCAGAAGTCAGAGTTTGAGTATGGTAGGATAGGAGTTAAAAACAGAGGTTAAAAGAGAGAGGAAGGGAGAGTAGGTCTAGGAACAGATAGAGTTTGGTTGCTGGCTGACCTGGATAGTGAGAGTAAATGTACAACTTACAGTAGTGCACACTATTATGTCTATAGACAGTAGTTTTTAAAGTACATACTTTCTCTCATTTAATGTATTCCCTTGAGGGGACTGTTGCACAGGGAAGAATGGGTTCTGTTCTTTTAGTTTGGGAAGACCAGAGTATACTGTAGAAAATGTTGCTATTCAGCAGGCAGGGCAGGTCCTCAATTATTACTGAGCAATAAGGTTGGGTAGCTGGTAATATAAGGGGAGAGAGAAACAGTAGTAAGATACAGAGAGAGAAAAAAACACATCTATACATACACTTATTAGGTATTAATAGCAAGCAGGCTAAAAGAATATACAAGCATACCATCACAATCTTGTCAGACAGATATGTTTTGACTCTAAAAACAATGTAAGCCAACTGTGAAGTACAAAATTCTATTTACTAAATGCTAGATTCTTATCAATGTAAACCAACTGTCAATAGCAAAAGTCAAGGCACAATATCTACAGTTCACTGGGTAGAAAGATATACTGATACATATGGTAAATTCCTATGGCCCCTATAGCTGTGTAAAACATGGTAGCACAGTTTTCTTTAAACAGTAATTACTGTGGAGGGCAACGTTTACAGTTAGTATGCAATCATTGTCAGTAGATACGCTATACTATACAAAGGTGCAAGTTGAGCGTCGTATGTTCAGTTTAGCAGTTACAGTACTAGCAAATAAATGTGAGTAAGGTACATTTGGGTCAAGTAGGATCCATATAGAAAGTAGTTCAGGAACCATATGACTCATATGAGCTTATATTCCACCCTTTTTAATGGTAGGATCCAAATAATTCAATTAAGCTTGTACTCAACCAAAAACGAAAGTGGATTAAAATAAGCTAGAAACAAAACTCCTGATGGTGTAATAATAATAAGCTAGAAACGCTCTATGTGCTCAGTTTCCATTCAGTCTATAAAGCACCAGAATATGAACTAAAAAAAGCAGTTGTCAGCTGCTGTAAACCAACAAACTTAAAATTTAAGCCATTCAACAAATTCTTTTTTTATATCCATTTTATTCCATCACTGTCAGTCAGCCCTTAGCCCTCCCATAACCAATTAGCCTATTCATTCTCACCATGCAGTGGCTGAGAGCTGATCATTCATTCTGTACATAGAGCAAGAGCTGGTCACCATGAGAAGCTATCATTCAAGCAGTCATTAGAGGTATTTTTACTGTGCCTTAACCCTCAAATCCTTTTGGCAGCCAATAGAAGGAGCTCCCAATGCTAACGTTTGCACATGTCTGACTGCAGCTTGTGTTTCTTGGCAGGCTTATCTCTCTTCATGACCTGATCACTGTTGGAGTGTGCCTTATACCCAGTGTCCACAGTATCCAGGATGTGTGAGCCAGCTTCCAGCACTCACTCCCATTCTCCCTGCCCAGTCCCTCCAGCACCATAAATGCTAGTCAAACTCAGGTCCTCTTAGGTCACTGTTGGAGCTTTATACTTCTCTGCCAAATACCCAGACATCCAAATAAAAAATTCAAACAGTAGATAAACATCTGAACACATGAAGCATATCCTCAGTAACCTTTAAGAACTGATGTCACAGGCATTAGGATCCCTTGGCAGACAGTTTCCCAAGCTGCTTCTAACCCTGTTCTTTGCAGTAATCCAGCATCATTCATTCTCCTTCTCTAAGCTTCATAAATAATCAAAACTAAAATGTCCCACACTATCAACTTATCAAAAATTCCAAGCATTTGTCTGAGAATGTTTGTTAGCCTGCTAAATCAGATGCTACAGTCTCTGTAGCATCCGTAATGTGAGCTTTCTGTTTCTTATAGTTCATCCATCAGGCAGGGATTCCAGAGGTGTTGACCTATCTCACAGACAGACAGACAAACAGATAAACAGACATGGCAGATGGAATGCAGGAGTTACTATACAAATATGGCCATGACATGTCTGAAAATCAGCTACATTATATATAACTTGGACAATAAATTTGCCTCAGTGTCAGACAGCTGAGGCCTTATTGCTGCATCTCAGATGAATCGGATGTGCAGCACAGAGGTTGTTCTCAAACTGCTCTATTCACCTGGAGTAACAGTGAACCTCGCAAAATTCCACTTATGCCCAGATCAGTCTCTTACCTTTATGGGCTGCACCTTGGATTCCAAAGTATTTTGGGCCTTTCTGCCCTAGGACAGGACATTAACTTTTCAGGAAGTTTCAGACAATGCAGTCTGTTACAGATGAGACATGTATGAAAGCCTTAGGCATTGTGACAGCTTCCAATTTTGTGCTTTCTTGTGACAGATTTCACATGAGGGTCTTTTAGTAGATAGCTTGTGTTCAGCAGTCCCAATATGTGAACCATTACCTAGTCCATTTCAATGTTCCGTCGTCACATGTACCAGTAGTGGTGGTTGGAGTACAACAATCTACATGCAATGAGTCTGTTTAAGCTGCAAACTCCACAGGCTACAGTCATCATGGATGTGTCTGTTCTATGTTGGGATGGCACTACAACAAGTAGAACATTCTGAATGTCTGGGTGCCTCAGGAGTCCCACCTGCATATCAGTCTCTTGACAATTAAGGACATTCTGCTGAACTTTCAGGATTCCCATCATGAGTAATTTTCATTATGATAGCATAGCTGTTGAGTGTTAAATTAACAAGCAGGGAGGAATGCATTTCTATCTTCTTTATGTCTGGACAGTAAGAGAATATGGTAGTGGACCATCAACTTGCATCATTTTTTTTTCATTATCACATCTCATTTGAGGCCAATTCTCTAGCAGGCAGGCAAACACTGGCTTTTGATGCATAACAAATGGTTAATGAGCCTCACTGCCTCTCTGACAAATATCAGATGTCCTATAACACAAATAGCCAAATGGACTCATTTACACTTAGCTTCCATTTCAGCTGATGATGACGTTCATTAAAAAAGCTTAACTTAGCGTCAGTCTTTTAGCTTCCTTCTGGCCCAGACAAATTTGGTTTCCTTTTAGAAGTCCTTATCTTTGTCTTCTTTTGAAGACTCTCCATCTGTGTCTTTTAAAGACACTGATGCACTAGACAAAAGTCATCTAGACCTTCACAGCCTCAAACTGACAGTCAGGCATCTCCAGTTCCAATGATAGCTGAAAATTCTGTATTCTGCAAGAGAATAGTCTTGACCATTTTCTCTTCTTAGAGGCATTCTATCAAAAAAGTTGCTAGTATAAATAGATCTACTTTTCTGTTTGGACAGCCAGCCCAGACGGACCCTTTTGCAGCTCCTGTTCCTTTTCTATTTCCCTTCCTCATCTATTTGCAATCTTTGACTCTAGGTTATGGTCCATCTGGCAGTCACTTCCAACTTTCATTCTGCTCAGGTCTCCACTTCTTTATCCATTCCCATTGTTTAGAAGGGCGTTTTACATAGTATCATTTATCAGTGACTCACTGCTAAAGACTCTGTCCCTCAAAGGAACATATTGTTTTAACTGAAAGCTTTTTCTGCCATGCATTGAGTCTGCTGGCTTTGCAGATATGAAGTTCCTGTCCTGAAAAATGATTCTTAGCAGCTATTACTTTTGCCGCACTTCTGCCAACAACATATCTGAATTGTAAGCTTTTTCTGTCAAGCTTCCTTACCTAATTTTTCACAAAAAAGGTGGTTCTTAGAACAAACTCTCTCCTTATGCCTAAGGTTTCCATGGAATCAAACATGAGCCAGTCAATAAATCTACCAGTATCTTTTCCGTGAATATTCTAGCTATGGTGAATACATTCTTCATTGTATGGATGTCCAGAGACTGCAGATTTTTTTTTATTTTTTGAGGAGAGAATCAAATCTTCCTGCAAAGATAATCAGTTGTTTCTTCCCCTTACTACATCCATCTAGATGGGGTACGAATGCTTCTAACACTACCCTTTATAGATGGTTAGCTAACTGCATCAGATTATGACATAATATATAAAGAACACCTCTTCCTCTAACTCCTAAAACTCATTCCACCAGAGCAGTAGCTGGCAGCACCTTCAGACACAAATGCTACTAATAAAAATCTGTCACCTGGGCTGTAGTCATGGCTTTATCCCTTTATATTACAGCACAGGGTTACATAATTTTCATATCTGATAAGAGATACTTTATTTTCAGTAACTTTAACATTGATTCCCTAGCTAATCTTCCTTGGTGGGGAGGACTCTCACCTGGATGCATGTCACGGTTGATCCTCCACTGAGGCCAGGAACATGGAGGGGGTTAATGACTTCAGGGAGACACAGCAGTGGCTGAATTGTTGGGGAGGTTGGACGATATGCCAGCACACTCATTGCAAATCCATTCCTGATGGAAGAACAGGTACATGCCTGAAGGGGTCAAAAGTTAGGTCCTTGATCCTTGGCAGCAGTGTGACACTACCCTAATGTGCCACAATCTCCTTACCAGCCCTAGACATAGGTCAGAGTTAATTTGAAGGAGACTAAATCAGATTCAGTAAATCTTGTGGACTTGAAAGTTATACCTACGTTAGTACCCTCTGTTAACATCTGCTTATTACTGTACTACATTATATTATATGCTTTTTCTTACTAATTTCTCTTAGGTATGTTGTTAATTGTATTGTTCTAATACTGGTGCAAATTATCACATTTTATTTTCCTTATAATGCATTTCTACATGATTACATTTTATTTTATTTTTTTATAATGTATTTTGTTAAATTTGCATATTTTAATATTCTTGTTCTCAATAACTTAGACTATTATCTATGTACTGCACTGGAGCTTTTCTCACCGGGTCTCCCCTGAAAACACGTTACTTGCCCAGTCGGACACTACCCAGTCAATAAATAAATAAACAAATAAATTAATTATATTAATAATAATTTCTAGGAAGGTCCTTTTCTGGTAACATACCCTCCCCACCTCCATCCTTCACCTTTGTGTTTTCTGTTCTGAAGTTCTACCTTCTCCTTTCTGTCCCCTTCTTCCCTTAGCTCAGCATTATAGCTGACCACCTCAAAAAACTCCACCTTTACTCCATAGCATATCGCCTACTCCGAGGTGATCTCTGCCTAACATATAAAGCTATGTCAAACCCAGAACTGTTGGACATGTTACACCTAAAGAAATCCCAATCCCTCCGAGCTACATGCTCTAGGGACCTAAACCTTGTCACCACAATAAACAGTACATGCTGGAGGGATAGATTCCTGTCCCGGAGACTTTCTATACTCTGGAACAACTACCCATCTAAGTCAAGCAAAGTTCTTCATTAGCACTCTTCAAGAAAAATCTTGATGAGTGGATGGGAAATAGGAAATACACCCCGGGGAATCACTTCTGTGTCTCTGCTGGACAGTGGCACAGGAAAATAACTTTCTTGGGTGGCGTAAGGTATGGAACCTTGCTGGCTAGGCTTACGTAGGCCCTTGGGCCAATAGCCTAGTACCTACCTATAAACCTATAAGAACTGAACAAAAAGAGGGAGAAAGAGAGAGAGATAGAAAGAAATAATGCATGATGGGAAGGAGGACAGCTCCTGGCAGTCTGAAAAAGTTTAATTTGCTGAGCAGTCTTAATTTCTGTGACATCTGTCTTAAAAGTTACTGAAGAAGGACCTTAAGTGTATAACTTTTATTTATGTTAGCTAAATATGAAGTTATTCAACAACCCAAACCACAGCTCTTTTTTTATATATAAATACATACATTACTTCTGCATATAATAGTTTATTTTCTTAGGTAAACAGTATTATTCTATTTACAATAAAGAGGTGAAGGTGTAATTTAACTGGGAAAAATTCCATGACTACAGAGCAGATGGGGTTTTCATAACCCACCAAAATTTAAGTAATTTTGTACGGTGTGAATTCAGCTGTCATTGCAGATTAATTAATGGTGCAATGTTTGTATACGCTTCCATACCTCTAGTAATCATTTTTAGTTCGCCAACAGCTACTTCATTAAAAATTATACATGTTCATTTCAGCAGAAATAACTGAGATGGTGAAATGTTGCTATTTTTAGCTGCAACTCTAACAATGTCTTAGTGTATTTCCAAAAAACAGTGACACATTTTCTGTCAGTGAACATCAGCCACGTCCAATTTACACCAAACCATATTATTTTCTTTGTTAAAGTTTTATAACTTCTACATGGCTGTTCTGCTGGTGCCTTGTTTCGTTAGACATTTTAATGTCACATAGACTGCAGAGCATTTAGCAAATTAAGGATGGAAAAATGGCTTAGATAACAGGTTAAGACTCGATCTAGAGAGTTTGTCAGATTCTTTACCTTCCGGATATTCTGCAAACCCTGATTAAAGCTGCATATTTGTTATTTCTAGAATTATGTTACTGTGACCTTACCACTTCATCTTGAAGGAGACAGCCTGTCATTTCTTTTAACATTTCACGCACTCAGCCAAATGCTAAAAGCTCCTTATTTCAGGGTTATAAGCAATACTGTGAAGTCTATGACCACTAATAAAACACAAAGCAAGTCCAGTTTACAGAAACACATGGCACAGAAATGGGCAAACATGGCTCACTGTAACAACATAACTAAAGCAAGCAGCACAATGCACACAGATATCACTGAAGCACACTGAGGACTGCAGAAAGTGGAACATGGTGCTTTCAGGGCCCCTGAAATTAATGGCAGTGAATAAAGAGAGTTCTGAAAAACTGGTTGTGGTGGATAAACTCATATCACTAAAACTAGTGATGTTGGGTGTGCACAGTTAATTGAAACTAGTGGCATAGGGCACACTCAGATCATAGAAGCTTGTGGCACTGGGCACAATCAACTGACTGAATCTAGTGGCACTGGGTAGACTCAGACCACAGAAACTATTAGCAATCATGTGGCATTGGATACCTTCTGGCCACATAAACTCCTCACAAATAATACACTCACATTATTGAAGCTAGTAGCATTGGGAACACACAGATCATCAAAACTACTGATACTGGGTACACACAGATCATCAAAACTACTGATACTGGGTACACACAAATCAGTGAAACTAGTGGTATCAGATGTACTCAGCTCACTGAAACAACCACCACCAGATATGCATAGATGTCTGAAATAAATGGTAGGACATGTACACATGCATCAATGGAATAGGTATCAGAGGACAGATTCATATTACTTACACAACCAAACAAAACAACCCTGTACATGGATTCAGTCCACCATGATATGTTAACTAGTCCAATCTACCTACTGATAAAATACTAGACACACTCATCCCACTCCTAAAACACCTGACAAACTCCAATGGACACGCTCAGCATACTAATAATTCATTCTTAGCCCACTGGTGAAAAACAGCACTAAGCACAGTGGCTTCCCATTGATATAAGTAAAACTGGGTCCCATTCAGAAGGTCGATTCAACGGAAAGTCGAACTTCAGATGGTGAGTCCAAGTGACTGACTTTCTGAAATGTCAAAATGTTTGAATGGAAATCATGGTACAGTGGGGATTGGGGAATTTACCCTTTTTGACTACTGTAGTGCGATCTCAGAGTTGGTATATATAATATTCAGAAGGTGTTGGGGGGTGCAGGGGGCTTGTGCCCCTGCAAAAATGTACATTTTTGTTTTTTTCCATCATTCGACTTTTCAGAAGGTAAATCATATGGTCTGCACCATATGAAGTTAGACTTTCCATTGAGTTGATCTTCTGAATGGAATCTGTAACACTGGCCACACACAATCCCCTGACACAAGCAATACTGGGAACACATACTGCAGAGATAGGATCATAGGATCACAGAATCATAGGAGATTACTAGGCTATTGACCCGGAGGTCATTTTAAGCCTAGCCTTTTTATCCCAATGTAATACCATAGAAATGTTAGTCAGTACCCAAGATTGCATTTAGTGATGATTGCCCATCTCCAGGAGGGTTGTGGGTTCTATCCCCAGTAAGAATTTATGGCTCTCCATCCACTCGTTCAGGTTCCTCTTGAACAGTGTCATAGAGGTGATCTGTTTCACAGGAATTGGTAGCCTGTTCCAAAGATGCAGCAGTCACTGGGACATAAATCTGTCCCTCCAGTATATCCTATTTAAGTCGCCGGCCATATTTAGGTCCTGGTAATGGGTAGCTCTAGTTCTGTTTCATTTACAGATATGCAGTAAGTTCATTAGGTTTGGGTCATGCATTGCTCTGTAGGACAGGCATAAGTCTCCCCTAAGAAGTCTATACAATAAGAAATATAGTGACAGGGACTTTAGTCGGTCAGTGTAAGGCACATGCCTGAGCCCCTTGATCTTCTTTGTTAGAAACCTCTGAGGTCTCTCTAATTGATACAGGTGCTTAGTACAGCACACACCGAAAGGGGCAATATACTCAATTATGGGCCAGATAATTGCCGAGTATATGGGGGTTATAACTTCTTTTGCTCTCGAGGCAATGCCTTTACTAATCAAGTGTGCTATGTAGAAAGCTTTCCTTACCATAGTAGACACATGGCAGCCAAAGTTAAGGTCACAGTCAACTTGTGATCCTAGGTCCCTTACCACTTCATGGGTACTTAGGATATTGTTGTTGATTTGATGGTGTGAAGGGACATTGTGCTGAAGGGAATGAGGATGCATTTCTTTGCATTCATTTTCAGATCACGACTAATACATCAGTTGTTGGTCTGTGTGAGACCCTCCTGGAGTATACTGACATCATTTGGGAATTCAGTGATTGCACCTAGTTTGCAGTCATCTGCAAACTTGGTCATCCACAACCCTTTAGTTTTCACCTGAACTTCTGAGAAGTATATACCAAACAGTAGGGGGCCCAGCACTGACCCCTGTGGCACCCTGCTGGTAACAGGCATGCTGGATGATGTGGAGTCACCCACTTTGTTAGTGTGTGCCAGGTTTGTGAGTCAGTTGGCAACCCATCTTACAATGAAGGGGTTTACATTCAGTTTGCTAAGTTTATCAGTAATGCCTAAATGTGGGATTGTGTCGAAAGCCTTTGCCAAGTCAAGGTATGCTGTGTGTACAGATTTACCCTCATCAATGGCCTTGGTCACACATTCAAAGAAATTCAGCAGATTTAACAGGCAGAATCTGCCCTTCACAAAGCTGAACTGGGTAGGATTCAGGGTTTAGGGGTCACCTATGTCTTTATTTATGAAGTCCATAATTATACATTCAGTGGCCTTACAGATGAGGCTGATCAGGCATATGTGTCTGTAATCCCCTGGGTCTGTTGCTAGGCCACTTTTGTGGAGGGGAACAACTGTAGCTGTTCTCCATTCCACAGGAACAAAGCCTGTGGTTAGGCTATGATTGAAATTGGTACTTAGAGGTGATGTTAGTTCATTATTTAGCCTGTTTAGAAGACAGCCTGGGATGTTGTCTGGTCCCATAGAGGTTGTGTTTTTTTGCCTTGGATAGGGCTTTGAGGACCTGCTCTTTAGGTATGTAAGGTGGGGGGAAGTTTAGGAGAAGGTTTGTTGTACATTAGGAGGGGGTAAGAGAGTGAAATTTTCACCAAACATATCTGCTAGCAGGTTTGCTATCACTGTGGGGTCATAGCTGTAAATGGTCTTATGGTTATCATTGGATGTACTTGCTAAGTTTCTCTCAAAGGAGCACTTGGAGGATTTGACAAGTTGTCTTATTTGCCTGCTGAGGCTGAGGAGGGTGCTTTTCCATTGTTGGGGCCTTACCTTTGTTTTCTTGGACAGCAACATTTTGCATTTATTGTAAAGTTTGTTGATGCTGGATGTCCACCAGAGCAGCTTGTTTTTACTTGGGGCTCTGGCTTTGATTCTTCTTGGTACAGCAGAGTTTATACAGTTATGCAAGTGACTGTACAGGGCTTTAGTGTAAGCTTCAGTATAGTTGCCACTTCCAGCTTGGGGTGGGGCTTGTAATGCATTTATACCTTTGCCTAAAGGGGTATAGTTTGCCTTGGTAAAGGTTTTTAATCTGATTTAAGCCTTTGTGAGTTCTAGTGTTAGTGCCAGCTCGAAGGTGACTGATTTGTGTTCAGCTTTAACTAATGAGGGTCCAACAGTTGCAGCAGTGCACCTGTTTGACATGTTGGTGAGGACCAAATCTAGAATGTTTGTTCCTCTTGTCAGGGTATGGACAATTTGTCCCAGGGCATTTGAATTAACAAAGTCAAGGAAGCTTTGCACTAGCGAGTTAGGGCTAGCATAGGTTTCCCAGTTGATGATGGGATAATTGAAATCCCCCATAACCAGTATGTTCGGTAAAATCTGTACTGTTTCCAGTTTAGAGAAGTAGGCGTCGTGACACATGGAGGGGGCTCTATAATATATGTGACACTGAGCACAACCCCTCCCCCCACCATAATTCTCAACCTCTCAGACAAAAACAGGCAGACAGATCCTGTTCATAAATGTAATACTGGCAAAAGCACACAAATGTATTTATTTATTTATAGTATTTGAATCTTTAGCAGATAAGCATTTTACAATTGTAAAAAAATCTACATCAAAAATAAATACTTAAAATAAAGACGTATAAAGTACAAAGCCAAAGGATATATGCCAAAATTCAAAGTTGCATATTCATTTAGATTCTAGCAAATGCATACATGCAAGGAACTTGTTAATGTGCATTTCATTGATATAATCAATACTGGGAACATAACCCACTAACAAAAAACTACACAGACCCACTAAAGAAATGTGTGCTCCCTTAGCCACTAATAAAAAATGAATAATAACACTTGACAGGATGGGTGGTCCTGCAGAATAGCAGGCCAGTGAGAGTTGTTCTGATGTCCCCCCACTACAAGTGGAGATCCTCATCACCTCTGGAAGGTGCAGTATCCAGTATGCCACAGTAAAACCCATTCTGGAGGGTATAACTGTAATTAGAAAATGAATTAGTTGTTAGGGTTTTGTCTGTTTGTTTTCAGAATTTTCATAGCTTCACAGGTTCATAGGTGTTTACTAGGCTAATGACCACCAGGGCCTTTTTAAGCCTAGCCATGCATCCCAAATCTCTAACAAGTTCTGATACTCTTGATAAGTATAAGCATGGGCCTGGGAGATGAACCATTTATAGGTTACCGTTTTGTAGCAGAGACATAGGTGCCAAACCAGGGATGAATTTCCAGTTTCCCATCCAATTGTCCAATTTGCACTTAAATTGGATTAGGAAGGAACTCTGCTTCACATGGATGGGGGGGCCTGTTCTATTGGATGGGGGGCCTGTTCTATAGAGAGGTAGTCTCTGGGATACATACCTATCTCTCCAGGAGGTCCTATTTATATCAGAAGCAAGTTTAAGTGTTTAGAATGGGTAATTCTGGTACTGTTTGTTTTGTGGATATGTAGGAGGTCCAGCAGAGTGGGGTCTCACAATGCCCTGTATTCCAGGCATAGATCTCCCCTCAAAAGCCTGTAGGAGACAGAATACAGGGATAGGGCCTTGAAGTGGTCTGCATAGGACATATTACTTACACCTTATATTATTTTAGTGAGGAACCTCTGTGGACATTCCAGTTGATGAATATGCATGGTTAGGTACATACCAAAGGGGGCTTTGTACTCAATGATAGGTCTGATGAATGCTGAATACAGTGGAACAATGACTTCCTTGAACTTAGATGCCATACCTTTGTTTATAAGTTGCACAACATAGAATGATTTCCTCATTACTGTAGAACGTGATGGTCAAAGGCTGGATTACTATCTATGTGTGTCCCTAAGTCCCTGACTACTGGGTCAACTCTAAGGGGTGTGTTGTCAATATGATAGTTACCAGGGATGGATGACTTACCAAAGGATACTATTATTCATTTCTTGGCATTTAATTTTAGTCCGTGACTCTGACACCAGTTGCTTGTCTGTGTCAGCCCCACCTGGAGAACATTTGTGTCAGTGTGAGATTCAATGACAGCTCCTAATTTGCAATCATTTGCAAACTTAGTCAGCCAGAGACCACTGAGATTGGTCTTGACTTCTGAGAAGTAAATGCCAAAAAGGAACGGTCCAAGGACTGATCCCTGAGGGACTTCACTTGGAATGGCCTGTTTGTAGAGGTAGATTCCCCAATTCAACTTCCTGGGTCCTGTCTGTGAGCCAGTTGGCTATCCACCGGGTAACATACGGGTTTGTACCTAACCTCTTGAGTTTGTCAACAATGTCCGAGTGGGTTATTGTGTCAAATGCCTTGGCCAGGTCAAGGTAGGTAGTGTGAACGATTTTGCCCTCATCCATTGCTTTGGTGACCTTCTCAAAGAAGTCCACCAGGCTGAGTAGGCATGATCTGCCCTTGATGAAACTAAACTAGGTTTGGTCCAATGTCTGGAGATTTACTATATCTCTGTTGATCAACTCCATGATAATTATTTCCATGGCTTTACATATAAGACTAGTGAAATGTATGTCTGTAGTTTCCAGAATCTGTAGATGGCCCATCTTTGTGCAGAAGGATGACGGTTGCCTTTCTCCATTCATGAAGCATGAAGCCTGTTTGGAGGCTACAGTTAAATAGTAATTCCAGAGGCCCTGACAGGTCATGTTTCATGCTATTTAGAAGGCATCCTGGGATATTGTCTGGGCCCACTGATGCAGTGTTCTTGGTCTTAGAGAGAGCATTAAGGACCTGTTCCCCAGTGATAGTAGGGGGAGTTATATTTGATAATATTTCCTGATGGAAGGTTGAGAGGGAGAGAGGATTAAAGTTGGAGCTGAATTTATCAGCCAGGAGGTTTGCTATATTTTCTGGCTCAGTATAGGTGGTTCCATTTACAATGAGCTCTGCATACAATTGTGTATTGCCTTTGAGGTTGCGGACATAGCTAAAGAATGCTTTGTGGTTGTCCTTGGCCTGGAAGGCCAAACTTACCTCTTATTTTAATCAGGCTCTACCGTACATTAATTTATCTCTTTGGAAAGTTGAACAGCCAGTCATCTTTCTTTTTAAGCCAATTCTTTGTGCAATATTTTTCATTCACATTTACCTTGTTGTTCCAACAAACAATATGCACACTTATCCAGCTGATAGAAGCAGTACTAGGCATACTTAAGGAACGGATGCAAGCACTGCTGAGTAAACAATGTCAACACCATGTAAACACTCAGTTCATTAAAAAGCAAAACTAGGCACACTCATCCCATAGACATAACAACACTGGGCACACTCAGCCCACTGACATAACACTGGGCACACTCAGACCCCTGACATAACAACACTGGGCACATTCATCCCACTCTCATAAAAATACTGGGCACACTTAGCTCCCTGACATAACAACACTGGGTACACTCAGCCCACTGACATAATGGGCATATTCATCCCACTCTCATAAAAACACTGGGCACACTCAGCCCTCTGACATAACAACACTGGACACATTCATCCGACTGATATTACAACACTGGGCACACTCAGCCCACTGACATAACACTGGACACACTCAGATCCCTGACATAACAACACTGGGTGCATTCATCCTACTGATATTATAACACTGGGCACACTCAGCCCACTGACATAACACTTGACACACTCAGACCCCTGAAATAACAACACTGAGCACATTCATCCCACAGACACAACACTGGGTACACTCATGCCACTGATATTACAATACTGGACACACACATCCCACTGACATAACAACACTGGGCACACTCAGCCCACTGACATAAAACAGGATACACTCAGATCCCTGACATAACAACACTGGTCCCACTCATGCCACTGATATCACAACACTGGACACACTCAGCCCACTGACATAACAACAATAGGCACATTCAGCCCACTGACATAAAACTGGATACACTCAGATCCCTGACAAAACAATGCTGGGCCCACTCAGACCCCTCATATAAAAATAGTGGGCACACATCCCACTGATGTAGAAACACTGGACACACAGCCCCCTGATATTACAACACTGGGCACACTCAGCCCACTGATATAACACTGGACACACTCAGACCCCACCCATAACAACACTGGACACACACATCCCACTGACATAACACTGGGCACACTCAGCCCACTGACATAAAACCGGATACACTCAGATCCCTGACATAACAACACTGGGCCCACTCATGCCACTGATATTACAACACTGGACACACTCAGCCCACTGACATAACAACGCTGGGCACATTCAGCCCACTGAAATAAAACTGGATACACTCAGATCCCTGACAAAACAACACTGGGCCCACTCAGACCCCTCATATAAAAATAGTGGACACACATCCCACTGACATAGAAACACTGGGCACACAGCCCCCTGATATTACAACACTGGGCACACTCAGCCCACTGACATAACACTGGACACACTCAGACCCCTGACATAACAACACTGGGTGCATTTATCCCACAGACACAACACTGGGTACATTCATCACACTGAAATAGCACTGGACACACTCAGATCCCTGACATAACAACGCTGGGTGCATTCATCCCACTGATATTACAACAGTGGGCACACTCAACCCAATGACATAACACTGGACACACTCAGACCCCTGACATAACAACACTGAGCACATTCATCCCACAGACACAACAACACTGGGCCCACTCATGCCACTGATATTACAACACTGGACACACACATCCCTCTGACATAACAACACTGGGCACACTCAGCCCACTGACATAAAACTGGATATACTCAGATCCCTGACATAACAACACTGGGCCCACTCATGCCACTGATATTACAACACTGGACACACTCAGCCCACTGATATAATAACACTGGGCACATTCAGCCCACTGACATAAAGCTGGATACACTCAGATCCCTGACAAAACAACATTGGACCCACTCAGACCCCTCATATAGAAATAGTGGGCACACATCCCACTGACCTAGAAACACTGAGCACACTCAACCTACTGACATGACAACACTAGGCACACTCCCTTGACATAACAACATTGGGCACACTCAACCCACTGACATAACAACACCAGGCACACTCAGAACCCTGACATAACAACACTGGGCACACTCAACCCACTGACGTAATATTGCATACATAATATTGTGTACACTCAGCCTCCTGACATTGCATCACTGGGTGCACTCATACCACGGACATAAGAACAATGGGCACACTATCCCCTGACATAACAACACTGGGCACACTCAGCCCACTGATGTTACAACACTAGGCGCATTCAGCCTCCTGACATAAAACACTGGGTGCACTCAGCTCCCTGACATAACAACAATGAGCACACTCAGCACCCTGACATAACAGAACACATTTAGCACCCTGAGATAACATTTCAGGACACTCTCAGCCCCTTGACATAACAACACTGGGCACACTCAGCCCACTGATATTACAACACTAGGTGCACTCAGCCTGCTGACCTAAAACACTGGGTGCACGCAGCCCACAGGTATAACACTGTGAACACTCAGCCTACTAACATAACAAACAGGATACACTCAGCCCCTAATATAAAAACACGGGGTATACTCAGTTACTGACATAATAACAATGAGCACAATCAGCCCCATAACATAGCAACACTGGGTACACTCATCATACTGACATAACCACACTGGGCACACTCAGTTGCCTACCATAACAACACTGGTTGGACTCATCTCCTAATATAACAACACAGGCACACTCATCTCACAGATATAGCAACACTGGGTACAGTCAGCCCCCTGACAAAAAAAATAAAACATTGGGCACACTCATCCCACTGACATAGCAACACTGGACACACTCATCCCACTGACGTAACTAAACTGGGCACACTCAGACCCCTGACATAACAACAATGGGCACACTCATCACCCTGACATAACCCTGGGCACACTCATCCCACAGACATAACAACACTGAACACACTTAGCCCACCAACATAACAACACTGGGCACACTCATCCTACTGAATTAACAATGGCCACACTCAGTTTCCTGGCATAACAACAGTGGGCATTCTGCCCTGACATTACAACACTGGGAACACTCAGATTACTAACATAACAAACAGGGTGCACTCACCCCCCTAACATAAAATCATTGGGTGTAGTCAGCCCCCTGACAAAACAACACTGGGCACACTCAGCTTCTTGACATAGCAACACAGGGCACACTCATGGCATAGCAAAACTGAGCACACTCATACCATTGAAGTAAAAACAGTGGGCACAATTATCCCACTGACATAACACTGGGCAAATTCAGATCCCTGATATAAGAATACTGGGCACACTCAGTTGCCTAACATAAAAACACTGGACACACACAGCACCCTGACATAACAACACTGGTTGGTCTCATCCCTTGACATAACAACAATGGTTGGACTCATCCCTTGACATAACAAAACTGGTCAGACTCATCTCTTGACATAACAACACTGGTCGGACTCATCTCTTGACATAACAACACTGGTTGGACTCATCTCTTGACATAACAACACTGGGCACACTCAGCCCACAGATATAACAGCATTAGGTGCAGTCAGCCCTCTGACAAAAAACACTGGGCACACTCAGTCCCCTGACATAGCAACCCTGGGCACACTCAGCCTCCTGACATAGCAGCACTGGGCACACTCAGCCCATTGACATAGCAACACTGGGCATACTCATGCCACTGACATAAAAACACTGAGCACACTCAGCTCACTGACATAATACTGGGCACACTCAGACCCCCTCCCCCGATATAACAACACTTGGAAGAGAGCACTTAGTTCACTGACATAACAACACTAAGTATACATAGCATCCTGACATAACAGCTCTGGGTGCCCTCAGCCCTCACACATAAACTATGGGCACACTCATTCCACTAACAAAACATACTGGGCATTCAGCTTAATGAAACACATTATGTTGAACAAGCTTATATCACCGATACAACAGTGGGCAACCTTATACCTCTGATACAGATGGTGATAGGTGGACTTAACCTGCTGAAGCAAGTGTTGATCCTGCACGCCAGGCCCAAAGCCAGCTGATAAACACAGCACTGGGCAAACTCATTACAGTGACGTAAGCAGCCCTCTGATAATATGCATTAGATGAAACAATCAGCGCAGAAAAAGCTACAAATGCTACACGGAATGTATTATCCTGGCATAAGCTAGAAATACCGCTTACAATGACAGGGTACATGTTTTTGTGCCACTTGTAACAGTAGGGTATATAGCACTCGTCTGCATGCTGCATGTATAAATCTTACTTGCTAAAAAGTGTAACTGCATTGCTGTTTTTCAGAGTCACTGTGCAGTTATGCTGTAATTATACTTTAGAGAAAGGGGTCACTGCTCTGTCAAGCCTGCTGCGCATTGCACTCATGAAATGAAGCAGCTACACCTGATTTCTTCCACCAACCTGCATTATTCAGATTGCTGCAGCCTTAGCACACATTTAACATTGTTTCTTCTCTGGCATACAGATTATGTAAAAAAGCCAGGAGAAAAGAACAAACAGCAATAACTGCTGCTCTTCATAGGGAATCAAATCTCTCATTTAGATATAAATAAAACAGGTCCTTCTGAAAGCCTAAGGGAGCCTCAGCAGTGCGTCTGATAGTAAAAAGTGTGAACCAGAGCTGTGCCGTAACAGAGCACAGACTGCAGGCGCATACTGTCAACCAAGGAGCTATTTTTACCCAGTAAAGTAATTTTAAATTCCTTCCGCTAGTCCAGCTAATTTCATCTTACAGGGCTAAATTTTTTCATGAGCTTGAAAGATGGAAAAAAATACTCTTCACATTAGGAACTAACAGTGCACCTCCCAGTCTCTCTCTCTCTATATATATATATGTATATATATATATACACACACACACATATATATATATATATATATATATATATATATATATATATATATATATATATATATATATATATATATATATATATATAGGCACACATCACGGAAATACATACCTACTCATATTAATGGTTACAAAAAATGCTTGACAGATTGGCCTGACATGAAGATGGAAGGACCACTGCAGCAGAAGGTTTAGCTGCCCTTCTAATTGCCCTTTATGAATAATTTATAAACTCAGAATGACAGTTGATCCTATTTCTCAGATATGGCCAGGAGCCATTCCTGTAGCTGTGTTTGATTTTTTTTCAAAATCCCTGCCCCCAGACCACAGAAGTGTTTAAAGGCAAAATATCCCTCATGGAAATCTATAAAAGAATGAAGTCGTGCACACATAAACTTAAAGATAAAAGTAGGTAGATTGAAAGATTCATAGAGAGAGACAGCTTTGCGCTCTGACACCATTGATGGATGACCAGAAAGACAGAATGGCAGATCCATAAATCGATGTAAAAGACAGGTGGACAGAAAGGGATGCGGGAGGTAATAGTTTTATTCAAACTTACAAAATATATGTTTACAGTTTTCAGCCACACAATTATATAATATTAGCTGCTAATTGTAAAAATGCAATGGGACCTGTATAAGATGTTTGTTCTTTTAGACTGAGTCGTAGCATATTCCTTTAGCATTATAATTCAAGTAGAAAATGAGGAACAATGCCCATCCTTGTTATCAAGATTTTTTACTTCCTGCTTTGTCAGTCAATGCAGGTGAAATACATAACTTATCTAATGTCCATGCAATACTTCACCTTTTGGAGGAAGGAGTACAGCACAGGGTACAGTGTTAATGGAAACCATCCTTCATGCAGTCGAAGTGAAAGTATCCTTTCATTTTATTGTGTCATCACCTGCAACTATAGCATCACAAAGTGTCACATGTTAACTATGCAGGTATGTGACATCTACCTTCCCATGTGACATCCTATTGTTTATGCAGCATTCTCTTGTCAGTACAATGGTGCCCTTTCCAAACAACACCCCCTACCATGCAGTGCCCTCCATCCCAGGCAGTATTCTCTTTCTCATGCAGCATTCCCTTCCCATGCAGTGTTCCCTTTCTCATGCAGCATTCCCTTCCTGTGCAGTGTTCCCTTTCTCATGCAGCATTCCCTTCCTGTGCAGTGTTCCTTTTCTCATGCAGCATTCCCTTCCCCTGCAGTGTTCTCTTTCTCATGCAGCATTCCCTTCCCATGCAGTGTTCCCTTTCTCATGCAGCATTCCCTTCCTGTGCAGTGTTCCCTTTCTCATGCAGCATTCCCTTCCCCTGCAGTGTTCCCTTTCTCATGCAGCATTCCTTTCCTGTGCAGTGTTCCCTTTCTCATGCAGCATTCCTTTCCTGTGCAGTGTTCCGTTTCTCATGCAGCATTCCCTTCCCCTGCAGTGTTCCCTTTCTCATGCAGCATTCCCTTCCTGTGCAGTGTTCTGTTTCTCATGCAGCATTCCCTTCCCCTGCAGTGTTCCCTTTCTCATGCAGCATTCCCTTCCCGTGCAGAGTTCCCATTCTTCTGCAGCAGCCTTCACAGATTCATTTTCTGGTGATGAATAGCCTTGACATGCTATATCACCTCTTCCATACATCTTTCCCTTTCCCATGAGTATTTTCCTTTCCCATACAGCATCCCACCTCTATTTAGCAACTTCTTCCCATTACGCATTTCCTTTACCATGTACCACCTGCTCTTCATGCAATATACCCATTTTGCTGAAGCCTTCCATTTCCTATGCGCATTCACTTTCCATGCATCATGCTCTTTTTCATACAGTATCCCTTCTCTCCTACAGAATTCCCTTTCCCATGAATCTCTCCATTCACATACATTCCAACTCCATGCAGTATCCTATTGCCTAGCAGCATTCCTTTTTCAATATAGGATCCTCTGTCTTATGTAAAACCTTTTTCCTTTGTAAATTCTCCTCCCCACAAAATATAACCTCACATGAAGCATCCCCTTCACTTGCATCTCCTTTTATGTAGCATTCCTTTTCCATGCAGCATTCCATCAAAAATACAGCATGCCATTCTCATCTGACATATTTCTTTCCATGTACAATCCCCTCCACGTGCAGCACCATGCAAGATATCAGATGTAACATTTCTCACCCCATGTGATGGTTCCTGTACATATAGCATCCACTTTTACATGCAACGTCACCCTTTCCAAGTAGTTCACACTTCTCATTTGATATTCTCATCCAATCAGCATCCCACCCCCCCTTGCAACATCTCCCATCCTATATGAAATAGGTGTACTTTCTTGACTCATCAAAGATTTTACAGTTTCTCAACTGACTCACTGTAAGTGATATTTTAATCTGGGTGACATTTGCCCCATGCCCACCAGCCACAAAACCTCCTTTCAATCAGGCACTGTCCATTCGTTCCCTCACTGGGGAGATTCCACCCAGATCCAAGGCAAGAATTGTCAGGAGGGGGTGTCATTCAGGTAGTTATGAGACTATTTTCTGTTCTCACCATCATCCCACCAATAAGACCATTTGGATTATGGTCTACCCTTCCCTAGTGGCAATGTCAGTGCTTGTGTTGCTGCAAGGAGCACTTATGCCCCTCTATTTGTGTATGCATGCATCTCCACATCTTCTGGCAAGGGCTACCATCACCTGTTTGGGTGGTCATGCCTACAGCCTCCTTGTACTGGCTCCCTGCATCATCATGGGCCTCTGCTCTTCAGACAAGGCTCTGTCATTAGAGCAGTGATGCAAGTCAGGTGGGAACAACCATCCCTTCCCCCAAGATAGGCACCAATGCCATGAAGTGCTTGTGATGCGATCTGAGTTCAGACCACCTGGTCCATAGTTAAAGCTTTATCCCTCTGCAGCACTGATGCTCACTCTAAGTGACATGTCTGTTATGTTTTCAACACTCAATGTTGTTGTTGTGTCTTTCGGCTTTTCCCAGTTAGGGGTCGCCACAGCGGAACTCCGGTCCGCTAATGATTGACAGTAGATTTTTTACGTGCCGACTTGCCGGGCCTAGAAAAGATTTGTAGTATATTTGTCAATGACCCTTGTTTGTTGGCATGGTAATGCTGCAGATCCTCCAAGATAGAGTCCAGTACTATATGGACCAAAATCTGAAGAGTTGCCAGATGTATAAGCTAGCTTGGTTTTAGAAGGGGCACAGGCACAGGAGATCATATTGCCAACAACCAGCAGATAACAGAGAAAGCAAGGGAGTTCCAGAAGAATATTTACTTCTGATTTATTGGCTATTCTAAAGCCTCTGACTATGTGGACCACAAGAAAGAATAAGGAGATGAGGTCACCTTATGTGCCTCCTGATGAATCTTTATGCAGGATAAGAAACCACAGTTAGAAACAAATATGGAATAACTGAATGGTTCAAGAGTAGGAAAGGAATATGATAAGGCTGTATATTGTAAGTTTACTTATTTACGTTAAACTCCATGATGGTGGTGCTGCGGTAGCATTGTCGCCTCATAGTAAGACGCTGTCCAGTTCGATTCTCAGCTAGAGCATCTTCTGCGTGAAGACATGCGTGAATGGGCGTACCTCCGTTGAAGGTTGTGCATCAGGCCTGGCAAGCCGGTATGTAAAAATCAACTGCCAATCATTAGCGGACCGGAGTTCCGCTGTGGCGACCCTTAACCGGGAAAAGCCGAAAGATAAAAACACAAACTTATTTACGTTAAACTCTTACTATTCCATGCAAAATGTTGGGTTATGTTACTCAGATGCTGGAATCAAAATTGTTAGGACAAACGTGAACAATCTCAGATATACAGGCGGTACCACTTTGATGACTGAAAATGAGGAAGAGCTGAAAGGCCTGTTGAAGATGAAAGTAGAAAACATGAAAGGTGCCTTTCTGCTCAACTTGAAAAACAAATAAATAAAATAATGTTGTCTAGCTCTGTTGATTCTTTGCAAATTGATGGGGGGAAATGTGGAGGCAATGACACATTTTATTTTCCTCTATCCAAAGATCTCTGCAGATGGTAATTGCAGATAAATAAATTAAATGACACTTGTTTCTTGGTCGGAAAGCTCTGGCTAAGATTTTGAAGAGTCTTCTTCTTCTTTCAGCTTTTCCCGGTTAGGGGTCGCCACAGTGGATTACCTGTCTGCTTATGATTGGTAGCGGAATTTTACAGTGTCGAGTTGCCAGTCCGGCGCCCAACCTTCATAAATACATTATATTGCCAACAAAGGTCTGTATAGTCAAAGGTATGGTTTTCTCAGTAAGGTATGCCTATGAGAGTTGAAATTTAAGTCAGTCTGTGAAATATTAATGCTTTTCAACTCTAATGCTGGAGAAAATCCCAACTATTCACTGGAAAGTCTGATATAAAACAAATCCTTTTGGTCATATAATGCAAACATGGGATTCCTTAGAGAAGACATTGATGGTGGGAAAAATCAAGGACAAAAGACAAAGAGGGCAGTGCAGGCTCAGATGGCTAGATATCATTACTGAAGTAATGAATACCAGTTTGCAAGAACTTAAAGAAGCAGTTTTTGACTGACAGGCCTGATGTATTAAAGTCCACTGAATAGCCATACAATAATAATATCTTTCTCATTTAAGCAGTTCTGAAATATAATGCCTAAAATGTTATTCTAGCAAAACACACAATTTATTTAAAAGTGTGATATTTATTTATATGCTGTTTCAGGTGCTATTTATGCTTCCGAAAAGGATAAACTGCACAGTACTTCCAAAAAAGCCAGGAACACACCAATAAGTGCCAAACGACTGCCAATAGTAATCCACAGTTTATTAACAAGAAATACAAACACGAACACGGACAGATTAGACAAGCAGACTCGTGAATAAACGAATAAACAAATGTAGCATACGGAGAGAGTTAAGCGTTTTCAACCATTACTGGTCTTCATCAGAACTACTACTTACATGTAAATCTGCTTCTTAAGTAACCTTAGTGGCGCCAAAACCACTCATTACTTTTTAAAAACATACTAACACGTATATACAAGTGTATGTGCAAATAGCTAAATGACTACAAAAGAGTCACCTACCCATAATATTCACAATACATAAAGAACAATACTTTAAAAGGATGCATCAATAAAATACAATGCCTTAATTAAATATAGTCATATTAGTACATAAACATGTTGTGTAAACAATGTAATGCGATCAACAACAAACCTATTAATGTTTAAAAAAATTGTATATAGACAAAATATAAGAAATAAATAAGGAATATATATTAAATATTAAATAGTAATGGCAAAATATATATATTTATGTGCAGATAAATCCAAATTGTTTGTTTTTTCAAAATTGTTATTAATAATATTCTAGATGAAATATGTAACCAAATACTTTATAATATATAATAATACTTAGTTAATTAAATAACTAGTTATTTAAATAACAATGATAATAATGATAATAATAAAAATAATAATGGTAATAATAATGATAACTATAGCTATAACAGCAACATAGACAGCGAAGATGAGCATGGACTATTATATGATCATACTTCAAACAACATGTCTAAAAAATTTTTTTGTTTAAAAATATGTTAAAAAGTTATTCAAATTTCTTAAAACTTGTTTAAAAACCTTAGCTAAAAACTTTATTGTTTTATGTATAATGTAAACATTTTTTGTTTGTATATGTATATATTATTTTGCATATGATTATAAATTCACTTATAAATACGTTTACAAACAAATGATAATGTTAATAAGTAATAAATAATAAATAAATTAATGAATATATATCTTATTCTTATTAAATATCTGACTTTATACTAATAATAATGATTTATTAGATATAAATTCATTATTATCCTTATTTATTTCTTATATTTTGTCTATATACAATTTTTTTAAACATTAATAGGTTTGTTGTTGATCGCATTACATTGTTTACACAACATGTTTATGTACTAATATGACTGTATTTAATTAAGGCATTGTATTTTATTGATGCATTCTTTTAAAGTATTGTTCTTTATGTATTGTGAATATTATGGGTAGGTGACTCTTTTGTAGTCATTTAGCTATTTGCACATACACTTGTATATACGTGTTAGTATGTTTTTAAAAAGTAATGAGTGGTTTTGGCGCCACTAAGGTTACTTAAGAAGCAGATTTACATGTAAGTAGTAGTTCTGATGAAGACCAGTAATGGTTGAAAGCGCTTAACTCTCCGTATGCTACATTTGTTTATTCGTTTATTCACGAGTCTGCTTGTCGAATCTGTCTGTGTTCGTGTTTGTATTTCTTGTTAATAAACTGTGGATTACTATTGGCAGTCGTTTGGCACTTATTGGTGTGTTCCTGGCTTTTTTGGAGGTGCTATTTATGCTTCCTAAGTACCCAACAATGGTCAGTCAATGGAAAGTGAGGCAAGTACCAGCAGTTCACCTTGTGATATGGACAGACAGGGCTGGAATAGAGCTCCGCTTGACTGGAAAGTTGGAGCTTTGTGCAGTTGGAGGGTGAAGGGAAATCTCTGGGCCACCAACAAGTAAGTAAGGCCATATAAACAGATAAGTAGAGGAAAGTAAATGCAACATGCATTTATATCACATTTAATTATGTATGACTGAGCATTTGAGTAAAAAGAGGAGCATAATATCGCAATCATTTTTCCTAAAAGACTGCACTACTAATATGAATTTCAGTAATTCTTTTAGCATGTTATTATAAGCCACGGTGGTGCAGCGGTAGCGTTGTCGCCTCACAGTAAGATGTTCTCCCATTCGATTCTCGGCTGGAGCATCTTCTGTGTGGAGTCTGCATGTCCTCCCCATGGTCGAGTGGCCTTCGAAAGACATGCGTGAATAGGCATGCCTTTGTTGAAGGTTGGGCGTCGAACTGGCACCTCGGCACCGTAAATATCTACTGCCAATCATTAACAGACTGGAGTTCCGCTGTGGAGACCCCTAACCGGGAAAAGCCGAAAGAAGAACAACAAGAACTTTTAGCATGTTATAGCTTATGTGTTGCCTTAGTGTCATGATCAAACCAAATATCATGTATTTATTTATTGTATTTATTTGTTTGTTTGTTTGCAGGTAGCTGGGATGGTCCTTGGACCATTTTCAGTCACTACCCAGGTACAAAAGTATTTCAAAAATACAGAAGCTATCAGTATACTGCAAACCAGCACAATCATTCCAGAACATACAATGTGATACAGGGGTTGTAGAGAATAATAACCGAGCAATGGTGAGGTGAAGGGGTCAATTGTTGAGGTGCAAAGTGTTATGGTGTGAGGCTGAGAGCTCTGCATTGCTGCAATATTTTTCTGTACTGAAATGCCGGAAAAATAAAGCACTTAATTTAGCTCTTTTTCTAAGAGCTGGTGAAGGGAACATGGATTTGATGGAGCATGATTGGTAGATTTACTTTAGGAACCCAACTATCTTCCTACAGTGATTCAAAGATATATTTTTTTACAGAGCTGGGGGGTGTGGATTTGAAAGGACACGACTGGATGATTTCTCTTCACTTAAAGAGCTTGGGGAGGTGCTTGGATTGGTGATTGTACTGCAGGAAGCCAATCAGCTTTCTGCAGTAAGCAGATGCTTCCTTTTTTTTGCTCTTCACTTGAAGAGAAGAGGAGGAGTGGGGCAGACCAGCATAGGGTGCTAGTTGAGCCAGTTACGCCTCTGGAACAGAACATAACAGTGTGATACAGTTTCTTTCCACACACATCAAAACGAAAGAATATCTCCAAATAAACACATATAAGCACAAACAGGAACACCACTGCTGGACACAAGAACTTATTTATTAACACTTTCTGGTACCTCGGCTTCTTGCCTTCTGCTGGAACATTTTAATATCACAAATGTGTCCCTATATATACACCTCTCTTTTCCAATTAAACAATTAATCACTTTAACAATTAAATAATTATAACACTACTAAACCAGTATTTAAAGTGAACTGTGCTTCAATGAACATCAAACAGACTTGTAAAGTATTATGCTTTTAAAGTATTGCACTTTTTAAAATATTACACTTCCCTTTTTACATTTGATAGGACCTCAATGTTCAAAACAAATATGAATACATAATACCAATGCATTTTTAATACATTTTCAATGTACCTTTTGTGAATACAATCTTCCCTTTTTATATTTGACAGCACCTGAATGTTCAAAGCGAATATAAATACATAATACCAATGCATTTTTAATACATTTTCAGTGTGCCTTTTGTAAATTCATCCTTGACTGCATCTTTTTTTATTATATATATGTATCTACAACCAAAAAACTTCATTAAATCCATGACTGTACATTTATATTATGTTTATCAACTATATCCCCTGCTGTCTAACTGTGATAAAATATTCATCATCATCTTCTTGAGGCTGTTCCCGTTAGGGGTCACCACAGCGGATCACCTGTTTCCATTTCTTTCTGTCCTCTGCATCTTGCTCTGACACCAACCACCTGCATGTCCTCTCTCACCACATCCATAAACCTTATCTTAGGCCTTCCTGTTACCTGGTAGCTTCATCCTTAGCAACTTTTTCCCAATATACTCAGCATCCCTCATTAGCACATGTCCAAACCAACATAATCTTGCTTCTCTGGCTTTTGTCTCCAAACCTTCCAACCTGGGCTGACCCTCTAATGTACTTATTCCTAATCCTGTCCACCCTCGTCACACCCAGTGCAAATCTTAACATCTTTAACTCTGCCATATCCAGCTCAAACTCCTGCCTTTTTGTCAATGCCACTGTCTCCAACCCATATAACATAGCTGATCTCACTACCCTCTTGTAGACCTTCCCTTTCACTCTTACAGGTACTCGTCTGTCACAAATCACTCCTGGCACTCTTCTCCACCCACTCCATCCTGTCTGTACTCTCTTCTTCACCTCTCTTCCACACTCACCGTTAATCTGAACTATTGACCCCAAGTATTTAAACTCATCCACCTTTGCCACCTCTACTCCTTGCATCCTCACCATTCCTCTATCCTCCCTCTCATTCACACACATATATTCTGTCTTAGTCCTGCTGACCTTCATTTCTCTTCTCTCAAGAGCATATCTCCATCTCTCCAGGGTCTTCTCCACCTGTTCCCTACTCTCACTACAGATCACAATGTCATCTGCAAACATCATAGTCCACAGGGACTCCTGTCTGATCTCGTCTGTCAACCTGTCCATCACCATTGCAAATAAGAAAGGGCTCAGAGCTTATCCTTGATGTAACCCAACCTCCACCTTAAACGCATCCGTCTCTCCCATAGCAGACCTCACTACTGTCAGACTACCCTCGTACATATCCTGTACCACTCTTACATACTTCTCTGACACTTCTGACTTCCTCATACAATACCACAACTCCTCTCTAGGCACCCTGTCATATGCTTTCTCTAAGTCTACAAAAACACAGTGCAACTCCTTCTGACATTCTCTGTACTTCTCCATCAACACTCTCAGAGCAAACATCGCATCTGTAGTGCTCTTTCCCGGCATGAAACCATACTGCTGATCACTAATCATCACCTCCCTTCTTAACCTAGCTTCCACTACTCTTTCCCATAACTTCATGCTGTGACTGATCAGTTTAATCCCTCTGTAGTTACTACAGCTCTGCACATCACCCTTATTCTTAAAAATCGGTACCAAAACACTTTTCCTCCATTCCTCAGGCATCCTCTCACTTTCCAAGATTTCATTAAACAATCTGGTTAAAAACTCCACTGCCATTTCACCTAAACACCTCCATGCTTCCACAGGTATGTCATCTGGACCAACAACCTTTCCATTCTTCATTCTCTTCATAGCTATCCTTACTTCCTCCTTGCTAATCCATTGTACTTCATGATTCACTATCCCTACATCATCCAACCTTCTCTCCCTCTCATTCTCTTCATTCATCAACCCCTCAAAGTACTCTTTCCATCTCCTCAACACACTCTCCTCGCTTGTGAGTATGTTTCCCTCATTATCCTTTATCACTTTTACCTGCTGCACATCTTTCCTAGCTCGGTCCCTTATAATGCATTATAATGCAATGCTATATCCTTAAATTTCCTTTTCATTTCAATTATTACATTTAATGATGTGATGTACTGTGTAAGCATGGGAATTTAAGTCCCATATGCATGCTCAGTACATCAACAAAAGCAGAAGAATAGGTAAGCAATTTCTTTCTTAAATAATTTAATTGTATAATAGCAATAACCAACTCGTGGGTCTGGGTATATGAGGACTTACCCACAGTTGGCTTTGTTTAATCACTCGGGTTTCACCCTCATAATCAAACCATGGGTAAATACTCACATACCCACACCCACTCATCAGTTATTGCTTAATTATACGACGGGTCATTGTTATGCAAAAACATGCACACTGATTGAACAGACCAACCAGCATGTAAATCAATGACATACCAACAGAAAAAAGTCTATCCACTAAAGCACCATTGAGCAGCCAGACTTTTTTCTATTGATATACGCTACAGAGGCATACTGCTCAACTGTCCAGATTTTTGCCTCATATTTTGGTCTATTCCTAATAAAATTTGTGGTTTTCTGACAAAACAGTGAGGATGTGACCCCACCCAATTTGGATTCATCAGGGGCAGCTCTTGCCTATTGAACCTGGTTGACTTATTTGAGACTGTCACCAAGGCCCTGGATGAGGCAAAGTCAATAGATACAGCTTACCTTGACTTGGCCAAGTCCTTTGACACAATCCTCCACTCATTGATAAGGTAACACAACTTGTCATAAATCCCTGTCTCATCAGGTGGGTGGCCAACTGGCTCACCAATAAGACCCACAAGGTCAAAATAGGTGCCACCACCTCTGACAGCAGACCTGTCACTAGTAGTGTTCCCCAGGGATCTGTCCTGGGACCCCTACTGTTTGGCATCTACTTCTCAAAGGTCCAGGCAAAGACAAAAAACCAAGTCTGTGGATAACTGTAAGTTAGGTGCTGTCATTGACTCCCCCAAATGATGTTAACATACTGCAAGAGGGTGTCACAACTACAAATAACTGGTGCCAAGGTCATGGCCTTAAGTTAAATGCAAAAAAATGTATTGTCATACCATTTGGCAAAAACATGGCCCCTACTGATTACCACATCAACAGTAAACCCCTAAGCACACAACCTGTGGTGAGAGACCTGGGTTCTCAGGTTGTCAACAATCTCACATTTGACCATCATGTGGCAGCAGTGGTCAGAAAAGCCTTTTACTTGGTTCATCTTATAAGTAAAGGGATTGCATCCAGAAAGCAGGAGTTTATTACCTCTCTGTACTCCTCCCTCATTAGGCCTATAATTGAGTATAATGCCCCATTTGGCATGTACCTCTGCAAACACCTGCACCAATGTAAAGGCTACTGATATACCTCACAAAGAGAACCCATGGCCTCCAACATCTGTCCTATGCAGACAGGCTCAAATCAATATCACTCTACTCCGTATCATACAGATTGCTCAAAGGTGATTTGTGTCTCGCCTACAAGGCAATATGTGACCTTGCCTACTAGAGATGCTTCATATCTGTAAGTCTAACTCCTTGCCCATTACCCACTTGATAGGCCTAAATCTAATATGCAACATCAACAAAACCTTCTGGAGAGACAGGTTTGTCTCCCAGCAGCTGACCCGTCTCTGGAATAGACTTCTCATACATGTCAAACAGAGTGCCTTGCTGGCCATCTTCAAGCACAACCTTGATGAGTGGATGGGAAACCACAAATTTTTCCCAGGGGTTCCATCTTTGCCCCTCATTGACACGGGTGACAGGTGTTGACTGAGGGTTCATTTTTGAGGATAAACTCTTGGCTAGGCTTGTAAGGGCCCCAGTGTAATTAGTCTAGTAATCTCCTATGATCCTATGATTGTAGTCTCTAAATAATGACATGCATTTGAGTTTCAAACTTCACATCCTTCATGCAGTGCCCGCTACCATACATATTGTTATTCTAACAGCTTTCTAAATTTTTAAGAGAAACATTTATAATCTGTCCTTCAGACAATGCATGCTAACACAAATCTTGTTATCCTAGCAGTTTTCTAAGTTTATAAGAGGAATATTTACAGTCTGTCCCTATTTTTAGGCCTTTGATTCCTATTATTTAAGGCTTTGTCCACATTTCTTGAGCAAAGAGGTTGCAAGATATGTTTGCAAAATTAAAGAAACAGAAACATTCCTGATTTTCCTTGTATTTCTTGCTGTCTCTGCAGACTGTCATGCTTCACAACGTTCCAAATTTTATAGTAAAAAAAAGCAGCAGAGATTCTTTTTCTTTCATTGTTTCTATTCAACAGCACTGATGTACTGTGCAAGTGTGGGAACATAAATCTTGTGTCTATATCAGAAGATTGGACGCTAAAAATAGCAAACGCTCTTTTATCGAGCTTAAAAATGCGAAACCTTAAAATTTCGAAGGAACAGAGCAGCAAATTTTTTCCCAGGGAAAAAAATTCACTGATCAAAAAACACAAAAAAAACAATGTACAGGCAAAATAAAGTGGGGGGGCTTCAACCCCCACACCCCCCAACTTAAATATACCAACTCCGAGATCGCACCACAGTGGAGAAAACAGCAAAGACCAGAGAACGGCCCACCGATTTTTCTTCCCTGGCATAAAAAAAATTGATGTTCCGTGACTTCGACATTTTCAGGTTTCATGTTTTAAAGTTCGATACCAGAGCGTTCGCTAATTTAAGCGTTCACTGCTCTGATAGGAACCCTAACACTCATATGCATATGCAGTATATCAACCAACATGAAAGAACAGGAAAAAAAAGTGAAGGAACACTGTGGATATTATTTAAGAAAGGTAAGCAATTTCATTCATAAATAATGTCACTGTATAATAGCAATAACCATCTCATGGTTACCCTTGTGATCAGACCTTGCCAACCATGAGTAAATCCTCATATATCAACACCCACTTGTCAGTTATTGCTTAATTAATACATTCATTGCAAAGGAATGTTGAGTTTGAGGAGTAATGTGGCTGGCTATTAGGCAAGAGTTTACCCTCCTTGTTCACTACCATGTCAATGCAGTCTTTAAAGGACAGGTTGGGGTCTAATGGAAGCCCTATGCACTTGTATTATGTTACCTGAGCAATACATTGTTTGCATGGAGTTAATAAGATTAGCGGTTTACATTTCCTGTCTTTTGGTAGGTACCAACTGACACTTCAGCAGTTCTAGATCCATAATTGGAGAAAGTAATTTTATAAATTACTTGGAATGTGGCCTGGTGATGGACTTGCCTTGTAAAAGATAATGTAATTGACATAAAGAGTGCTCACTGAGGATTTTATGTTGTTCATGATGTCATTAACAAATAAAACTATAAGAATCCAAGAGCTGACCTACTACAATACTCTGGAAGTGAAGATGCCTTGTTTAGTATAATTATCTCCAGTGTTGATCATAAATGTCCTGTGGGACAAATAACTGCTGAACATGATAAATCATTAGGGCCGAAGCCAAGAGCTTCCAATGCCCTAAGAAGTTCAGTATCGTTCACACTCTCAAAAGCACATATGAGGTCAATAAAAAAAAAAAAAACATATTCATTAGACTGCTCCTTTCTGGTTTGGGTAAGTATTACACACTTCTAAGCCATGCATTCATCTGTCATGTCATCTCAGTAACAGGCTTTCATACCACCCTGCTCATTCATGTATTAACTAAAAGGCAGTCATGCAGTACTATTCTACTGATCCTCCCTCTTCCTAAAGATATACCATTAGGTTAAGCTGGCAGTAGGTATACAGATGTGTGCATGTGTGTGTGTGTGTGTGTGTGTGTGTGTGTGTGTGTGTGTGTGTGTGTGTGTGTGTGTGTGTGTGTGTGTGTGTGTGTGTGTATGTGTGTGTGTGTGTGTGTGTGTGTGTATATGCATCTGCTTGAGTGTGTGTGTGTGTGTGTGTGTGTGTGTGTGTGTGTGTGTGTGTGTGTGTGTGTGTGTATATGCATCTGCTTTAGTGTATGTGTGTGTGTGTGTGTGTGTGTGTGTGTGTGTGTGTGTGTGTGTCTGTCTGTCTGTCTGTCTGTTTGCGTGTGTGTGAGTGTGATTATGCATGTGCGTGTGTGTGTGCAAGCATGCATGTATGAGTGTCGTGTGCATGTCTGTGTATCTGCATCTGCATATGTTTGTGCATGCATTTGCACGTGTGCACGCGTACAAGCCATGTATAAATATTTGTCTGTGTTCAAGTATGTCTCTTTCTGTATCCACATATGCACTCACATCCTGTGACGGAATAGCATATTCCTTCAAGGACTATTTGCTTTTCTTACACCCACTGCCAGCTGGGATAGGCTGTAGTTCACATGTCGTCCTCAGTAAGATAACTTGCATATAAGAAAATGAAGGTGCGATGTAATAATTGTAAATAGCTCTCGGGAGGCTTATTTACCAGTCCAGTAAAACTGCCCTCCCACCCAAAAAGACCAATGTCCCTACTAATCCAATTTTATTTTTCTTTACTGTTAACGGTGTTACTTCAAACATACTATTACATAGCAGAACAAATCTACCAAGGAAACTACCATTTGTGTATTATTTTGTTTTGTTTTATTTGCTTCTAGTAATCTCTTTTTGGCATTTGTTCTTTCGCTTGTCATCTATAAACTATATATTTCTTCTGGCTTCATATTATTTCCATTTTCAGAGCAAGCCTTCCTGCAGCAGGCAATCATAAACTGCAGTGTCACTTAGAGTGAATGTTATCAGCAGTCAGTGATTCTTCAAAGCACAAAATCAGAACCCAAAAGAAGATGAGGCTACAAGTGAAAAGCCTATATAGCAATTGTAGTCATTTTCTACTCCATACTAGCCACCAGCTTTAGAAGTGAAACTGGCAAGTAGAATCAAATCAGATGCACCCTTTGAGACAGTATGAAATGATTTTGAAAGGGTCATAACTGCACATTGCATCTCCTTTTCACCGTATCCATTACTAATCTAGATTTAGTTTGTTGCCTGGCAGTCCTACTTCATCACAAAAGCAGCACTAGAGCTAAGTTAATTGTTTAGATGGGTGTGACATCAAAAACTAAGAAAAAATTACAGAGTGATGCACTCAGCTAAATCTGGATAATAATGTAGTACTCCAGCCATCAGTATGCGGCCTTAGTGCTGCACAGAGTGCCCACTACATTAGGTCTTAGTGCACAATGTCTCAGCAAAACATTTTGTTGAGGGAAGGAGTGTTCTGTATCAATCAGGCATAATTATCCAAAGGTCATATAGAACAGTGATTCTCCCACCTTAATAAAGAACATAGAAAAATCTGAAGAAACATGTTAAGAATGGTAAAAGCAGAAGTGTCTTAAAATCCAACTCATAAAAATGTTAATGTCCTTGATTTAACTAATGAGGACATGAAATGAGGCTGAAAAGCATTGTGGCGTACAAACAGTATTAAATACTGCCACCATATAATGTCCACTAATGCAAGTGTCTTGGTCCCCTAGGTCCCCCCAACACACACACACACACACACACACACACACACACACACACACACACACACACACACACACACACACACACACACACATATTATTTTATTATAGCATTACTTATTTTGGTTTCCTCCCACTTAAAATAATGTTTAAAGCAATACCAGCTGTCCAGAGGTACAATATATCACTTAGTCTGCCAATTGTCGGATGTCATCATTTGCAGGTTTTAGGTATTTAAGAAACTTATTGTATTTACATTTAAGCTTTGACCACTTGGCCACTGTTTCTGAAAATGTAATGTTCTCACCATCAGATTGGGTCAGCTTTTGATATCTGCAGTATACCAGTACCACAGCATTGCTACTCGTTTCATAAAGAATACTGCTTTTTATGTAATGTTTTGCTGTTAGTTAATTTCTTCTACCACCACTCTTGCTTTGTGGGGATAAATCTCTGTGATAAACTCTCCAACCCCTATCTACACACGGACACATACACGAACACACACACACACACACACACACACACACACACACACACACACACACACACACACAAACACATCTATTGTACCAGACTATGCAATACATAGGACTATTTAATTTAGACTATTTTTCTGAGGCAAAACATCTACCGCAGAGATTTACATACTCCAACCCAACTACAATAATCCATTTCCATCCTTGCTCCTTTATCTTCCTCCATCTCTCCATCTCTTGTCCTCACCCATTTTTCATATATTTTGAATTCCCCTTCTGGGGTTAGTGGTTATAAAGATCACCATAACAAAATAACTCACTGGGAATTATACAAAATGTTCAACTGTCCCCTCAAGGAGAATTCTACAGAAATTTGAAACAGTATGTCTAATTCTGTAGACTTCCAGTGTTAACAAAAATCTGTTTATTCATGCTTTCTCTTTGATACCATCTTTGCACATTTCAGAGAAGGGAGTGAGCCAGAAGTTACCCCTTGACTAAGTGGGTGCAACATGGAGAAAGTAATATTGGATAGTATGCTAGTTTATCATAGGATGCACATGTATATGCAATCAGGCATGGCATGTACACCTAGAGGCAGTAGGGAGGAGCAACAGCTCACCTATGGCACATCTTTTGGATGCGGCAGAAAACTGGAAGATGTGGCAAAACCCACCCAATTCATGGGGGATATGCAGACTCCAAACAGAAGAGGCACCCCAGCTGGTGTCTTACCTTTGAGAGATAACTGCCACCCTCCTGCTGGAATGGATGACCAGACAGTAGTCACTGACTCACTCCTCCATGACTGGATTAAGTTACTGTGCCATTTAATCAATCTCAAGCTTCCTAGGTCGCAGTCAGAGCTTAAACCATTTGCTTCATAGAGGTGGTCTAAAACCAAATTCTATGCCAGGTCATAAGCATTGGAAAAGGCCTTACTGTTCTTCAGTCACATATGTTCCAGTAGGGGTTGTAGTGAATTTCACAAAGAATGATTTCAGTTACAGTGATGGAGGTTTCATTTCTTTTGCCAAAGAGCTATCGTCTGCATGATTACATTTGGTAATACAGTACGGAGAGATAGGCAGGAAGGTAGGTTAGAAAGGGTCATACTGGTGTGGTAAGTTTATAATACACACACGTCTGCAGTCCTCTAGTAAGATCTCAGTGTGTTCACTTTCAAAATAAGTGAGAGGAACACAAATATGCTGGAATTAAATTAATTCTTTTGGTAACTGAGTGAATGAATAGGCCCAAGAGTCCTTTTCAGGCAGGACGTTGGCACAACGCACAATAAATCTGAAGTAAATGCTTGATAGTAAAAGGCATATATAGGTTCATAGGTTAGTACTGGGCTAACTGCCCTTGTGAGCCATTGTAAGCCTAGTCAGTTATGCCTTGTGAGGCTCAAACCCTGCACCTTGTTTTTGTAAGGCAAACACCTTAACCACTAGAGTTAACTTGCATGGCATAATGAAAAAAAGGTACAAATGACCAAGAAGAACAAGACAGAAATGAAAACAGCTAATCAGAGAATGTTATTATAATATTAGGTCTAAAATAATGAAAGTGGCAACAGATAATGCTGCATAGCCAATCGGAACACAGGCTATTCAAAACACCATATCTCAATGCTCTATCCCTCATTCTGCACTTCTTCTACCTCACGCTGATACTGCGTGCTGAGAAACAATGTCTTCACTACACACCCATCTGAATGGCGATTGAGGCTTCATATTTAAAGTAGTGCAAGATGGTAGCTGTGCCTATTATGTCAGTAATGGAAGACAGTACTAAAATAGAAAGGAGTACAAAAAAAAGGCAGCAACAAATGGCTCGACTGTATATTTCCATGCTGATGATCTGAATTTGGAAGCAAAACCTTGGAAAACCAGTGAAAGGGTTTATGGTGGGCAGAAAAGGATGTTGCGAAGCTGCTCTCTCATCCTACTCAATCCTACAACCAGGTTCTGCCACACTGGCAAGCTCTGCAGTGTGCCAAGAAGCTTGTTACATCTTCATGTGATGTGCTCTGCAAACAGACATGTGCAAGGGGTACACGGGCCATGAGGATATTTGGGACAGAGATAAGTTGGAAACACTTTTGTTGGGTTAATAACAGCTTATTGAATTGCATTAGTACGCTCTGGGGACTCCGATTCATTATCAGCACTGTTCAGTTGTGGGAAGTGAAGGCCCTGTGTCTTAGTTCCCTTTGGGAAAAAGTATATGGTAGTTGTCAAAGCCAACTTAATCATGGAGGTGACAGGTAATAATACTAGCGATGATGCAAGTCACTTGCAGTTCAGTATAATGGGAGGATAAAGTGCATAATAATGATAAATTTCACTCTGTACTCAAGCCAAGCAAAACTATGAATTTCTGCCTAGTACGATGCTATAGTGGGTAATGTGATAAACTACGGATACAAGTTTCATTTTGAAAGTTTCAAACTGTATTTGTATGATTTTGAAGAAATTGCATAAATAGGTAGCACTTAACAAATCACTCCTGCAAACTTAAGAAAGATAAAACAAAATAAATAAATCCTGTATCAGTTAATATGGTGGAGGTCATTTTTTCCTATTTTAAAGATGCTTTACAATTTGCTTTTATTTAGATTTATAGTTGTGGATTCTATATAGTTGTTAACCCGTGTAAATTATGTTTTATACTGCAAAACATAATGTGTAAATATTGTTTTATATTGGAATCTAAGTCCAAGGAAGTCAATGTTCCAATGTATCTGTCATTCATTAGACCTATCACTGAGTACAACGCCCCCTTTGATATGTACCTAACCAGGCATATTCAACAATTAGAACATCCACAGAGGTTCCTTACTAAAAGAATACAGGGCATAAGCAAAATGTCCTATGCAGACTACCTCAAGGCCCTATCCCTGTATTCTGTCTCCTACCAGCTTTTGAGGGGAGATCTATGCCTGGCATACAGGGCATTGTCAGAACCCACTCTGATGGACCTCTTGTATTTCCACAAAACCAACAGCACTAGAATTACCCATTCTAAAGACTTAAACCTTGCCTGTGATATAAATAGGACCTGGTGGACAGACAGGTATGTATTCCAGGTAGTACTCCATCTATGGAACAGGCTCCCCATCCATGTGAAGCAGAGTCTCTCCCTAACCCAATTCAAGTGCAACTTGGACAATTGAATGGGGGACAGGAAATCCATCCCTGGTTTGGCAGCTATGTCTCTAATGGACACAGGCTATCTGCAAATAGTTCCCCTCCCAGGCACCTGCCTGTAAATGTTTCACCTCCCAAGCTCCTGCTTACACTTATCAAGGCTATCAGAACTTGTCAGAAATTTGGGATGCATGGCTAGGCTTAGAGAGGCCCTTGTGGTTGTTAGCATAGTAAACACCTTCTATAAAATTATGAAATTACATTCCTTTTGTAAAATAAATAAAAACATTTAAGAAAAAAAAATTGCTTTTATGAAACACCTGCCTTTCATATGAAAATGCAGACATAGAAATAACCATAATTACATAGTATATACTAATAAAAAAAGAAAACATTGCTTGTATTCCTAATGCACCCCAGCATTCAAGAGAGGAAAATTCGCATATTATTTTATAGATGACAGACAGAGAAACACAGAGAAAGAGGTAGAGGAAATAAAACTATGATGTTAGAAACCAACTATTTTGTGCTTAAGTTTGTCTTGCTCTGAATTGAATAAAATGTCAAAATTAATCATTTATACAACTTGATGCAACTCATGTAGACCTCTGTTGGCTATTTACAGCATTACGTGGTCAAGCAACCTAAGATAATAAGTTGGGAACATTTTCTTCCACAGGCAAAGTAAGATATTAAACGCTGCTCTGACCAGCACACTCCGACAAACATTTTCATTTCGCCCTGCTCTGATTATGTATAACCAAAATTCTTCCTGCTGTTAGCATAACTTCCAGTTTCATTTTTTTTTTATTTAAATGAAAAAAGTGTTTTGTAACAACTATTTGAAATAAAATATGATATGGTGATCTCAGACACAACCAAGTAAACCTCTTAGGCTTCAACGCTGCAGTTAAGCCGGCATGGGACATTTTGGGGAGCTATAAAATCTCATTTTAGACACAGTTCCGTACATTACTACACGTCATTAACGAGTTCCATGAAAAACCCTCTCTGTACCCTTTAAGTCCTTTTGTAATATTATGAAGCATTTTGTTTCCAGCATAATGGATAATATTTGAGTAGTTAATCATATAATTCTCCTTGCTGATGCTGTCATTTAAGTAAAATCAAACACAAATCTTGAAAGGTACACTAAGTTATCTGTCAAACTTGTAAAGGATTGACCTCATATGACACTACAGGCTACATGAGCATTATTTTATTACTATTGTTTCGTTATTAATTTACTGCAGTATATGCATGAAAACAAAGCAGTGCATACCATATCAGCTATCTGTCGCCTGTCTCTTGGGGTAAAGCCCCGATTATTACTCACATGACCCAAGATGTCTGGCACTTCAAATGGCAGTGAACAACTGACACTGAGAAAAGTAGCCATGAGTCAGGTCAGCTTTGTATCATGAAGCAAGCAGAGGCTTGTGGATACAGAAACCAGCAACATGGGCCATCATTAGCAAGCACATAGAACCACACACATGCATGGGGATGACATCGTAGGCCATCATGGTGACAAGATGGCCTACAGTATCCAGCATGTAGAATCATGCACATGCATTAGAAGGATATTGTAGGCCATCATGGTGACATGATTGCCCATATCAGTGACCATGGGTGGAGTTAGGGTCTAAAGGAAACACCCTCTTTGCCTGCAGCAGTACAGCCAAGTATAAACTACTTCTATGGCTACCTGAATGATAATCACAACAGTTGGCACTCTGCCCAATGTTTGGGACTGTCCAGTGATGAGGGGATGAATGGGCTCAAGGCCAACAGGTGGTAATGGCCAGCAGGTATGGAAGGGAAAGCATCTAGAAAAAAAATACCCTACCTGCTGCCTTTCTCGAGTTGTTTACTTCTATGTCTCCAACATAATGACAGACCTTAACTTTGGTTCATCAGTCAGTGGGTGTATTCCACTAGAACATACACTGATTCTGTCAGTTCAATGTGCTTGTATGATCTTTTAATACCATGTTGTTGATTTAGATGCAGCAAACTATTTAATTTAATACGCAGGCACAAGTCAATATGAGCAACACTTTTGATTGCTTACACTCTCTACATAACATGACCAAATATTATAAAATGATGCTGAGTAACCACGAACCCGTAATGGACTGTTTTGCAACAACACTGTACTTAAAAGATATAGCTGAGCAGGGAGGAATGACACTAACTCTCTAATGCCCTTTTTACACAAACTGGAATCATGCAACTTCTTAAACATACAGCATCATTAGTTCTGTAGTCTTTGTTCAATTTGTTCTCATTTGTGGCAACATTTTCCTGGTCATAAAGCTGATAAGCCTGTACCACCCCCACCCCTCCAAACTCCCAAAAGAGCAAGCTGGTTTGTATTGAACATCATTAGTAAAATCACAGACTTGCTTAATTGCAACCAGTATGTGAAACCCACAGCTGAACAATGTGCAACATGAGAGATTCAAATCATCGTCAAATCTTCCTGCTCTCCATAAAGGGCTATTAAGGGCTAAAGGGTTGCAAACTTCCTGTCTGATGCGAAACAAATTGATTATTTTCTGGGAGATTGTAAAATAGTACTTTGTATTTTTCACTGACTAATAGCATTAGTGTTACAATGCATATTTGATAAAGCCTTTTTGCAGTATACTTCCAGCAGCAGGTCACCTCTAAGCACAAAAATATACAAAGTTGTACACTGTGTTAATACTGATGGTACTGACAACATTATAGTTTAAAAAACAATTTAATAAACTCACTTGCAAGAAAAATATTTATTAAGGATAGCTACAGAGCACATACTGAAGTTTGAGCCTCACATATTTTCTATTTGTTGTCAGGCAAACAGAAGGTTTTGACCTCTCTCAAGCAAAGCATTTCAATTAAGTCACCTTATAGTCATAGGAATGCCTGACACACACTGTGACTAGAGAAAGGCAATGAGAAACTGAGCAGCAACTAACAGGACTAATATGGTAGGACTAAGTAATACTGAAAAAAAAATGCTGGTGCCATACTCCTTAGCCAGGGATGATGTTACCAGTCTCCAGGAAGATTCATGATATATGTCCCCCTAGCATAAACTGTTTTGCCCACCAAAGCATGAAAAAAAAAAAAATCAGCAGACAGTCAAAGGAAAACCCTTTTCAGTCAGGTATCTAGTTTAATCAGAGTGGAATGATCCCTAAAAGGGATATTCATGCCGTTACACTAGATAGTTGCCACTCTTTTCTTTACATCTAATAATATTAAATGGTTAAGTTCCTTATATGTAAGGTAGTAGGCAGAGTAAAACAGGGCACAATGATATCCAATGATGGGGTGGGAGAACAGCTGCCATTCCTAGCTTGGTGTTAACAAATATAACACTTACTAAAAATATAAACAGTAGCTAAATTAAATGTAGATGTAAAATTCCAGACACCTGCGAAGGCTTGTAGTCTGCAATAACAGTGAATTCCTGAGCCCTGTACTCGTCTTCAGTGGAGGCAGTGTATGGCTGAAGTTAACACAGAAGAGAGGGAAAGAATGGTTCACAAAGGTAGATTAAACCCAGAACAATGTTTTATTTAAATCTTCAGATAATGTAAGTCCTTATGTCCCGATACCTTCATCGGTAAATGCAGGATGTGGCCAAAGGTAAACTGGTGGGAGGGGCAGAACCAACCTGTTCGCTAATGCAATACAATCTAAACAAATATGAGAAAAAAAATACTGGATATAATTGCAAGAAACCTATATTGAAATAATACAAAAAGCAAGTAATATATTTACTAAAACAGAGATTATGCAAAACAGCATTAGGTCTCAAATACAAAGATTCCCAGCATACTTAAAATAAATGGTAACAGGCTATTGATGGTACAAATGCTGACAAAGAGACTGAGGCTAAAAGATAAAGTAGTAGAAATATCCAATGATATCCCTAACTGTAACACTCAAATCTGGTTAAAAACCATTGCAAATAACAGCAGAGTAAGGTTGCTAGACCTCACCGTACCAACTAATACACGTGAGACTTAGCACTCTATCTGACAAGTGTAAGAGGATCTCTTGTAATCTAAGCAAATGTAGATATACAAAAGCAAAAACGTAGACAAGAACATAAATGTAAGGTGGTATAAGCTCTCCAGAGTTTATTGAAAGCAGAACACTTACACTGTGAAACACTATAAGCATAAGGGTACAAACAGCTGTATGGAAAATCCAAAATGGCGCCAGATATTTAAAAACCTTTGATGAGTCCATATTGGATGAGGGAGAGGGGGAATGGCAATGAGAATTGAGATTTGGCAAGGAACAAAACCTCAAAAAGACTTAAGCAGCAAAGTGTGAAAAAAAAAAAAACAATCAGCAGACAGTCAAAGGAAAACCCTTTTCAGTCAAGTACCTAAATTAATCAGAGTGGAATGTTCCCTAAAAGGGATATTGATGTCATTACACTAGATATTTGCCACTCTTTTCTTTACATCTAGTAATATTAAATGGTTAAGTTCCTTATATGTAAGTAAGTAGGCAGAGTAAAACTGGGCACAATGATATCCAGTGATGGGGTGGGAGAACAGCTGCCGTCCCTAGCTTGGTGTTAACAAATATAGCACTGTTGCCTCACAGCAAGAGGTTCTCCCATTCGATTCTCAGCTAGTGTGTGGGGAGTGCCTTCTGTGTGGAGTCTGTATGTCCTCCCTGCGGTCGAGTGGCCTCCGAAAGACATGCATAAATGGGCGTGCCTTCGCCGAAGGTTGGGTGTCGGGCTAGCAACTCGGCACCAAAAGAATCTATTGCCAATCATTAGCGGACCACAGTTCCGCAGTGGCGACCCCTTACTGGGAAAAGCCGAAAAGACAAACTAAACTAAAAATATAAACAGTAGCTAAATTAAATGTAGATGTAAAAATCCAAACACCTGCGAAGGCTTGTAGTCTGCAATAACAGTGAATTCCTGAGCACTGTACTCGTCTTCAATGGAGTCAGTGTATAGCTGAAGTTAACATAGAAGAGAGGGGAAGAATGGTTCACAAAGGTAGATTAAACCCAGAACAATGTTTTATTTAAATCTTCAGATAATGTAAGTCCTTACGTCCTGATACCTTCATCGGTAAATGCAGGATGTGGCCAAAGGTAAACTGGTGGGAGGGGCAGAACTTTTGGCAACTGTGTTTGCATGTTCGAAATTTCATGACTATATTTATGGTTGACCTTTCCAGACAGAAACTGATCACCAACCTTTAGTCACTATTTTGAGAAAGCCTATGCATACAGCTCCAGCTAGACTGCAAAACATGATGCTCAAATTGCAGAAGTACAATTATAATCTTGGTTACACAAAAGGCAAACTTCTTTATCTTGCTGATACTTTATCCAGATCACCAAGGAAAACCACAGAACAATAAGCAACTTGATTTCGAGGTCATGGAAGTGAGAAATTTGTCTTCCACACATCTTGATGATCTCAGAACTCACACAGCTTCAAATCCAATTCTCCAGAAACTTAACCTCTTTAGCAGTCAAGGAAGGCCTACAAAGCAATCTTGTTTACCAGTAGAAGTGCAGCAGTATTTTCCATACAGAGATGAGAATTTGTCTGACAATGGTATCATCATGAAAGGTCCTAAAGTGATTGTTCCAAAATCCTTACAAGAGTATATTAAGATCTTGCATTGTGGCCACCCAGGAACTGATTCTACCAAAAGAAGGGCAAGAGGTCTAGTATTTTGGCCTTCTATGTCAAGAGATATTGTGAAAGTACTTTCATCTTGTTCAGTATGTAATAGTACAAAGCAGCAACAACAAAAAGAACCACTTCAGTTAAGTGAGATTTCTGAACTACCTTGGTCGACAGTAGCCATAGATATCTTCGAGTGGAATGGTCAACATTACTTGGTGTTGGAGACTCTTATTCAAACTGGTTTGAGATTGACCTACTTTCTAACCTAACATCCAATGTTGTCATTACTAAGTTGAAGAGGCATTTTTCTGTCCATGATACTCCACACAGAGTTATTTCTGACAACGGTGCACAGTTTACAAGTCAGCAGTTTAGACAATTTGCAGAAGCATGGGACTTGGTTCATATTATGAGTAGTCCTGAGTACCCACAGTCAAATGGCTTGGCTGAATGTGCAGTTCAAAGTGCAAAACAGCTGCTAGAGAAATCCAGACATGACAATACTGATGTTTTTCAAAACTTGCTAAATCCCAGAAACATTCCTCATGATAATCATCTTAGTTCACCTGCCTAGAGACTTATGTGGAGACAAACTAGAATCACATTACCAATCAGCAGCAATTTATTGGTTCCATGTGCTAAAAACAACAAAGCAGTAAAAGCCCTACTGTTGATAAATCATTTGTCCCAGAATTCCTACTATCATAAGACCAGTCCGCTGCTCAGTTCATTGAAAAAAGGGGAGATAGTGAGGATGCAGACATCAAAAGGTTTTGATCACATCAGATTTGTAAAGAGTTTGTGTCAAGAGCTGAGATCATACATTGTGGAATCACAAGGAATGGAATGCAGACAAAATTGGAAAGATTTATTACCAGTATCTGAAACAGTGTTACAGCACCTTGCCTGTGACAAAGACTCTAATTCTCAGAGTGACTTATCCAATGTTCCCATTCTAGGGGACATTCCGTCAGCGATCCCTGTTCTTGAGAAAATCTCTGAGAGTCCTCAAGCAGAACATTTCCTAGCGATTGACCCTATTGCTAAACCCAATCCTAACTATCATATTACGAAGTCAGGTTGCATCTCAAAACTTAGTTCCAGATACATGGTAACCTGGATATGACTGTTGTTTCCTTTACTAGTGTCTGTATAAATTGCATGCCTATTGAAATGTCATTGCTAATATGAGACAGCTCAGTAAAGAGGGAGGATGTAGATCAGAATGTGTGATATACCTTTAAGAAGCGTTCCCATCAGTGGGCGTATGCATATAAGTAGTGAGCCCATGCACGCAAGAGTGCCATTTTGAGTGAGTAGCCAGCGGTGGTGGATTTACGCATTGGCGCAGGGGCGCATGCAGCCCCCTTTTTAAAGCTCTGAAGTTATAGAGCAAAAAAAGAAAAGAAGAAGAAATAGAATACACTGCTATTTCATTGAATTTGAAAAATGTACATCTAAAACGGTATATTTTCCTTTTCAGCTTACCCTCATTTTGCTTCTAATGATTCATGCATCAGAGATGCGATTGGAGTTTGCAGTCAGGTAATCTAAATGAAGATCCTGCACTACTCCTCCATTGTTGAATGAAGGCATGTACAATCTGAGCTGGATGACTTCAATTACTCCCCATTTGCCTAATGTAAATTCACTAACATCTGGGAAGAAGTCAATGAGCCCTACAGGATTCCACATCGATGTGCATAAGCTGCATAATGTGTAATATTCTGTATTTTTCGACCGCTAAATACCATTCTCTCTAGAAAACATTAAGATTAATGGAAAAAATATGCAAATACTTTACTACTAAAAGTTCCAAGGTTTTCTTTTTACTTTTCCATTTTAAAACAACTGTTGGTCTATTTTACTGTTTGCCTCTAAAGACAACCATTAAAATATAAGTCCAGGGAAGTCTTCTCCACTGAAAGTTCAAGCTTTGTCACTATCTTGTGTTTTATATGTGACGGTCTCCTTCTCCTTAGCTTTAAACCATAGGGCTCCTCCTTCAAGGAGTAGAATTCTATCTCCACAGGGCGATTTTCAGCTAGAAATGCAACGAAAGTAGTCACCAGTACACAGTGATATGGTTGCTAAATCAGATGAGAAATTCCAGTAGTGCATTCATGCATGCGTTATTTGCTTAGCGAAGTTGTAACAGATGTCAGAATCATTTTCTTTTTGTTAGTTCAGGTCCTTGCTACAGCGCTTCATAGAAATTTAGGTCGGAACAACTGGTGAATGTTGTATGGTGTAAAAAGTGGTGTGAACCTCGAATAAAGTCACATTTTAGGAGGATGCATTTTATACAGGTGAGTGAATTGTGTGTAATTTATGCATTGTATCTAAATTGAATAGACAGTATAAAGAAAGAAGGAAAAGTTATACTAAACAATAATCATTACTATGTTTGATATTACTCTTTGTCTTGAAAGTGTACTGCTGGCCTGCCTTGCTGGTAACATGTCACAGAACTGTTAATCCCTATTTTGTAGGAATGTTCCTATCATACATTTCAGATGTCCTTGACTTACAGGGAAGTCTTTGATTTTTACTTTGTTTTTATCTCTATCCCTCTTAATCCCTCCTAAAACTGGTGACTTTTAGAGGAAAGGTGGTGGATCACAAATAATAAATAATGACAATAATCTGAGTTATAAACTTATTTTACTTTATGAAAAGTATATTAATTCACATTCTCATATTCTGTCAGCATCTGTGCTATAATAACAGAGGAGAAAATTAAATTAATTCAGAGGTCAGGTACTAAATGTTCTTCAGTAAAGTCAGAGTCCTTTTCCAACTTTTTAGTAATGGGTTTAAACTGGCATCAGATGAGCCTTAGATGAAGAATGGAAAGGGACTGGAATAATGACAACCATTTCAGTTTGACTTATTCAGATAATGCACTGTAACACAAGACCTTTTACTCTTACAATGTCCTAACTTTATAAGAGCAATATTTAAAATTTGTCCATTTTTGGGGGGCTTTGTTCCCCCCATTATGTTAGGCTTTGTCCAGATTTTTTGTGCTAATAGGTTAAAAGCTATGGGGGGGGGGGGGCTTAGTTAAAGATTAAGATGAAGGAAAGGAAAAATGCAATAGTGGACAACATTTCCTAATCCTTACTTATAAAAATATTTTCTGCAACTTTATTAATATAATATTCTGTAAGGTTGTTAAGATATCAAATACTGGAGATGTTATGGGGAAGAGAAAGTTAAATGTGAACATCTTTTTGACAGTATATTGAACTTGCAGACTTTAAAAATTCACCAGAGAATGTTGTTGTCATAAATATTGGGGGGCACCAAATGGCTGTAACTAAGCAAATGATTCTTCTAAGCTGGAACACAGGATACAAATTGTATAGACATAGTAAAGCCTTATTAAGTTTAATTCTATCAACTGCCAAAAAAGCAATAACTAGAAAACAGAAATCAGAATCTAAACTAACTGTATTTTAAAGTACTGAATATTGTGAAAGAGATTAAAGTACTAAAAGTGGAATCTTTATTAGAGGGAAGGAACAAAGTACATATAAATACTTGGAATTGTGGAAACAATACATGAATTCATGCAAAAAATGCGTTCAGGAGAAGGAGTGAGGTTTTAAGGAAGACAGGAAATGAGCAATCTGTGTAATGCTGGATTAAACGAGAGTCGTTACAAATTAACAAAATATAGATTTAATATATAATGTATGCAAATGAAAAAAATAAGTTTTCTTTTCTTTTAATGTATGTGTGCCTATGTCTGAAGTGATTTAATAAAAGTGTTAACTTGTATTACTGTATATCGCACACACACACACACACACACACACACACACACACACACACACACACACACACACACACACACACACACACACAGGTAAGGGAGTAAGAATTTGTGTTATGTATTAAATCCTGCTAGGGAGGGGACGTTAGCATTGCACTGAAACCATGTTTCAATCATGAATAAAAAAGAAACTGATCTCTCCACGATGTACCAAGGTATATAAGCAATGTTCAGCCAAATAATCCAGCAGAAATAGCAGCTTTACAATAAAATAAACTTTTATTTAACAAAACGAGTGGGTTGATGAACATGTTTCAATCATGTTACAGATGTCAGTATTTTCAATAGTCATAAAAGCTTCTATGCACCACACACTACCTAGCAGTTGATGGAATGCTAGCCCCTGCTGTTTTGGTAACCCCTCCACCATCAGTCAGATGTGGCCTTAATGGCTACTTGTGCACCCTGTCACACCAAATTCCTCAGGAAAATGTATCATCTTGTTCAAGGCACTAAGGGTTTAGGTTCTCTCCTGAGGCAAAAACAGGCAGCTAAATATACTTATCCTGACTTTCCAAGAGAAACTTGAAAAACACCAAGTGCATCATTAATTTGATTCTAGAAGATCACTAAGGCATATGGTGAGGGCTATACCCTGGTGTCCACAGATATAGAGAGACCACTCATCTCCCCTAGTCCTTCTCTGTGGGCTATACAAACATACTAAATGCCATACTGTATTCCTGTCTACTGTAAAGCTATCAAGATTTTCTTTCTTGGCAAAATTAAAATGTTACCTTCTTTGTACGTGTTATATATATATATACAGTCTTCATGGCCAGCAAGTGCCACTGGACACATGTGGTTTTGGTATGGCCAAGATAAACAGTTTACTAATGAGATGTAGCAAATCTAGAATATACAGCAAGCATCTTTGTGAACTGCAAAGTAGATAGAAAAGGTAGTAGGTAACTTTTTATAAGGCAATAGTGCACAGTGGTGATATATATAAAAAAAGCAATTATGAATGACACAGAGGTGAGAAACTTGCCTTGTTTACATAAGATGATCATGAAATTATCAGTCAATCAGATATTGTTGTATGTGATAAAGAAACTAAAGTAAGCAAGTGCCATTTTGCTTATTTTTTTTTAGTTTTAAGAAATGTAGGCATTTCAATGTAAAAGGAATGTAAAGGCTAGAGTAAAGCACGTTTAAGTTAATAGGCTGTAATCTTGGGTTTTTGAGGTTTGGGTGGGTTGTGAAAGTGCACAAATTATAATATATGTAGAGTTGATATGTTTTCTCTTACTTTTGCATAGCTGAATGTCTGGATTAAGGCACTTAACTTAATCTAGTAAGTTATTTTGGAAGTAAATAAGAGAACACTGAATGTAATGAAAAGTTTTCCATTAGCAAATGAATGTTCAATGTGTGTTGAAAAGTCTGCAGCTGAGGCAACTGAACATTTCATATTTATGTTTTCATGGAAGCAAGCTGACTATAAGGGCAAACAAAAAAAGCCAGAGTACTTGTCTTCTGTTCCAGGCATGCATTGAAAATACTTGTACTATCTGTACAGGAATTACCGGTTTCTGCTACAACAACCTGACTGAATCACCTAGAGGCATATTGAATGAGAGGCAAAGACCTTAACCATTATGCCAACTGGTCTCTTCTGTTTCTACTACCACAGCCACAGCAAAATCATCTGCACTGAATACAAATTGCTGTCTTTCCACACATGATGTCCGAGCTTCGTAAGGTGATCTTTCCACAACCACTGAACCCAGTGTCCTACTTTCCCACTCCCACCCAGTAGTCAACTCATCAGACTGCGCCCCCCACTTT